>NC_056748.1:704391094-704488594 GCF_019279795.1 Protopterus annectens
ATTTTATAAAAAATGATTTATCATAGAACTAGAAACCCTTGTATTCCAGCAATTTCAGACTGCTTTCCTCATCAGCACTCCTTAATTGTATCCCACAACATATTTTCATATAAAATCTTTGAGTCTACACCTCAAGAAATGAGTCATTGAACAGAGAACTCTGGTGACCCCTAACCGGTAAAAGCCAAAAGAAGAAGAACAACATCAATTTACAAAGAAAACTGGGAACATAATTCCACAATAACACAAGAATGGCTATGTAGCTAATGAGATAGGCACCAATAGATGGTAGACTGAAATCTGTTTTGAAAATGTAAAAAAATGGTAAAGTTATTCACTACTAAATATAAAACTTTACCACTGTTATTTAAGTTGTATTTTATCATTCAAATAATTATATAATTATTTTGATCATACTATTTAACTTGGATTTTATGTCCTCCCCGCGGTCGAGTGGCATTCGAAAGACATGTGTGAATGGGCGTGCCTTCGTTGAAGGTTGGGCATCGGGTTGGCACCTCGGCACCATAAAAATCTACTGCCAATCATTAGGGGACCGGAGTTCCGTTGTGGCGACTCCTAATCGGGAAAAGCAGAAAGAAGAGCACTTAACTTGGATTTTATTATTGAAAAATATACATATATACGTTTTATAAATGTAGTACAATGTGCAGGGTTTTGCATTGAACAGATATTACCATAAACCCAAGGGTGTAAATCCCTCACTTTTTAAACTATGTATCTGCACACACACACACACACACACACACACACACACACACACACACACACACACACACACACAATCATTTCATGTTCTGTGCCACAGCACCATATGCTAGTGACATAACTAGGCTATTTGATTCCAGTGCAGTTAGTTGAGGAACAAACTCATCCTTCTCTGAAATTGTAGCAAAACCCATGCTTCTAATGCAAAACATGGCATGTTACATTTATATAAACATGGCTTGCTACATTTATAATATCACTCACATACCACTTTGGGATTCCAATGTAAAACATGGCTTGCTACATTTATAATACCACTCACATACCACTTTGGGATTCCAATGTAAAACGTGTCCTGCTACATTTATAATACCACTCACATAGCACTTCAGGATGCCAATGTAAAACATGGCTTGCTACATTTATAATACCACTCACATAGCACTTTGGGATTCCAGTGTAAAACATGGCATGTTACAATTATATAAACATGGCTTGCTACATTTATAATACCAATCACATACCACTTTGGGATTCCAATGTAAAACGTGGCTTGCTACATTTATAATGCCACTCACATAGCACTTCGGGATGCCAATGTAAAACGTGGCTTGCTACATTTATAATACCACTCACATAGCGCTTCGGGATTCCAATGTAAAACATGGCATGCTACATTTATATAAACATAGCTTGCTACATTTATAATGCCACTCACATACCACTTTGGGATTCCAATGTAAAACGTGGCTTGCTACATTTATAATGCCACTCACATACCACTTCAGGATGCCAGTGTAAAACGTGGCTTGCTACATTTATAATACCACTCACATAGCACTTTGGTATTCCAATGTAAAACGTGGCATACTACATTTATATAAACACAGTTTGCTACATTTATAATACCACTCACATAGAACTTCTGGATTCCAATGTAAAACTTGGCATGCTACATTTATATAAACATGGCTTGTTACATTTATAATACCACTCACATAGCACTTGGGGATACAGTTCAGCCTCACTAAAACAATACAGGGCGTAAGTATGTTGTCCTATGCAGACCGCTTCAAGGCCATATGTCTGTATTCTGTCTCCTACAGGCTTTTGAGGGGAGATCTATGCCTGTAATACAGGGTATTGTCAGACCCCACTTTGATGGACCTCCTGCGTATTCACATAACAAACAGCATCAGAATTACCCATTCTAAAGATTTAAACCTTGCCTGTGATATAAATAGTACCTGCTGGAGAGACAGGTATGTATCCCATAGACTACACCATCCATGTAAAGCAGAGTTCCTCCCTAATCTAATTCAAGTGCAACTTGGACAGTTGGATGGGAAAAAGGAAATTCATCCCTGGTTTGACACCTATATCTCTAAGAGACACAGGTAACCTTCATCTCCCAGGCCCATTCTTACATTTATCAAGAATATCAAAATTTGGCAGAGATTTGGGATGCATGGCTAGGCTTAAAAAGACCCTTGTGGTTGTTAGCCTAGTAAACACCTATGAACCTATGACAGCAAATACAGTATTGGCATTCCTTTCCACCCTAACACCTTGAGCTTGGTGCAGCTGTACCGTCTGCTTGCAGCACACTTCCTGCTTATTGCCTGCACCATGGGCAGACCTCTCCCATTGCCACTCCCCTGGTATGCCACAGTCTTGCCCATAAATAACCAGCAACAGTCTATGTTCAAGCATTTGAGGTAATGGCTTATGTTACACAGACAGCTACCTGAAATCACCCAGCCCAGATGACGTACAGACACAGTACAAATGTCAACGGAATTGGTGATTGTGCAAATCCATTCTCTGTATCTGAGTGAAAACTGTAATCTTTTGACGAATGTTGATGGCATGAGTTCAGGTTTGTAGAGCAGGCAGGAACAAACCGCTAGGTTTCTTCTTTGCTGGCAGATCATGGGTGTTGTAAAACAGCATCTTCTGGATGCTATTTCTGTGAATGTGTTTGTTTGAAAGTTAGCATTTACACAGATAGGCCACCTTTATACTTCACAAATACTTTCTGTTTCTTGAGATATTTAACCATGAGATGTAGTTACACACTAATAGAGATACAATGTATCTTCCATAGCATGTTGAGATGCAAGAGGTAAATCTCCATATAGAATGTCTGCTGTGCTGTATTTCAGCCCAGCAAATTCAAGCAAACAGCTTTCACAAATGTATGTTTTGCTACTGTAATATGAAACTGTCTGGCTTGGCTTACACTGCATTTCTCAGAACATGATGGTGTGAAATGAACCATAACAGGAAAATAGCACAGTTTTTGCAATAAACTGCTTTCCTTTTCTGGAGTGTAGGATACCATTGTGTATTTAATCTGACTAGTGTGATGCACACAATATTTTGCTTTGTACCCCACACAAACCAACATTATTTAACATTTCTCTAAAAAAAAAATCTATGGGGTGCTGTACAGAAAGCCTTCAGCATTCTGCATGTCTCACAGCTGTCTGTTTGAACTCATCAGTGTTTGACAGTAGAAAGTTTCCTGTTTTTCTTACACTCATATTTCTCAATATTTTTTTCAGTAAAATATGTTACATAGTGAATGCCTACTGGGCAGAAATCAAAAACAAACTAGATTCCAAGGCTGCAATGTTTACACTGTTGTGTAATATAAGCCATCACTAAATATTTTGAATTTATGCTTTAAATGCAAATGGATGGTGTGCAAAATTGACTTCTACCTGTACTGCAAATATGTTTTACATCTAAAATGTATATGATATACTGAATTATACAGCTGTTGTCCCTAAAACAGCAGTCATCAACTTTATTAGCAAATTATCCAGACTTCATGATTATCTGTTTGCATTAAACCAATGATGACTGAAAGGCCAAAAATGCCCATGACTCAGTCCAGAGTTAACCAACCTTATTAAATGAAGGGACAGCATGTAGAAGCACTGGAAACAAGACCTATCCAACAGTAAGTACTCTGCATCATAGGTTCATAGGTTCATAGGTGTGTACTAGACTAATAGCCCTGGAGCCTTTGTAAGCCTAGCCTATAGGATTACCCTAGCATCGTGCTGCTCGACCTTAGTTCCTAGTGCCTCTGTCAAGTAGAGGCACTGGAGTGATTCCCCGGGGTGAATTTTCTATTTCCCATCCACTCATCAAGATTGCTGTTGAAGAGGGCCAGTGAGGTGCTCTGCTTGACATGTATGGCAAGTCTATTCCATAGCGTGGGCAGTCTCTGGGTTATGAACCTGCCCCTCCAGCACGTTCTGTTGATTTTCATAATGAGGTTGAGGTCTGTGGAGCGTGTGATGCGGAGGGATTGGGATTTCTTTAGATGTAGCATTTCTAACAGAGCTGGGTCAGACATGGCTTTGTAAGTCAAGCAGAGATCGCCTCTAAGTAGACGATATGAGATAGAGAATAGTTGGAGTTTTTTGAGTCTGTCCATATAAGACAAGTGTTTAAGGCCTAGGATCCTCTTTGTGAGGTACTTTTGCAGCCTCTCCAGTTGTTACAGGTGTCTAGTGAGGTACATGCCAAATGGGGCACTGTACTCGATGATTGGCCTAATGAAGGAAGAGTAGAGGGAGACAATGACCTCTTTCTTTCTGAATGCAAAACCTGTTTGTAATGAGATGTGCCACATAGAAGGACTTAATGACCACAGTGGCAATGTGGTGGTCAAAAGAGAGGTTGCTGCCAACCTGTGTTCCCAGATCTCTTATAATGCCTTCTGTGTTCAGTGGACTACCATCAATGTGGTAATTCATAGGAACCAGGTTTTTTCCAAAAGGGATGGCAGCACATTTTTTGGCATTGAGCTTAAGGCCATGGTTCTGACACCAGTCGTTGGTCTCAATGAGGCCTTTCTGTAGTATGTCAACATCACTTGGGGAGTTAATAATAGCTCCCAACTTGCAATCGTCTGTAAACTTTGTCAGTAAGAGTCCCTTTGTGTTGGCCTGGACTTCAGAGAAGTAGATACCAAACAGGAGAGGACCCAGGACCGAACCCTGTGGAACTCCACTTGTGACTGGTTGGCAGTCTGTCTTGGAGTCAGCTACTTTCACACTTTGGTTTCTATCTGTGACCCAGTTTGCAACCTACCTAGTGATATAGGGGTTGATGCCTAGCTGAGTTTTTCTATGATTCCTGAATGGGGAAAGGTATCAAAGGCCTTGGCCAGATTAAGGTAGGCTGTATGAACCACCTTGCCTTCATCCACAGCTCTGCTGACTAACTCAAAGAAGTCAACCAATTTGAACAGGCATGATCTACCCTTCACAAAACCAAACTGTGTGGGATCCAGAGATTGGAGATTCCCTATATCCTTGTTTATTAGGTCCATGATTATACATTCCATAGCTTTGCATCTCAGACTCATCAGGCTAATGAGGTGATAATTCCCAGGGTCTGTAGTCTCTCCTCCTTTGTGGAGAGGGATGACTGTAGCAGTGCGCCATTTGGTAGGGACAAAGCCTGAGGTGAGGCTGTAATTGAACAGTGCACACAGGTGGAGGTGCCAGTTCACTCTGTAGTTCATGTAGAGCACAGCCAGGGATATTGTCAGGTCCCATAGAAGCTGTATTCTTGGCCTTGGACATTGCTGTTTTAACATGCAGCAGTAGTACTGGGTGCCTGGCAATCAACTGGTGTTGTGATTGGTCCTTTGGGGGGGAGCGGTAAAGTTGGCACTGAATCTGTCATCCAGTATATTGGCAATATCAGTTGGCTGTGTATAAGAGGTACCATTGTGCAGTAGCTCAGACCAAATCTGGGTATTGACGTGGAGATTCTTTACATAACTATAGAAGGCCTTGTGGTTGTCTTTACTATCTGCTGCAATTCTGTTTTCATAGCTAGCTGAGTGATCTCAACCTTTTGTTGAGACTGATAAGGGAGTTTTTCCAGTCTTGGTACTTCACCTTATTCCACATCAGTTTCCTCCTTCTGTTCATAGGTTCATAGGTTGCCCAAAGGCATTTATAAGCCTCGCCAGAATGTGTTGGCTTTCGCTGCCCCCTTAGATTAGTTCACTGAGCCTCTGTCCAGCAGAGCCACTGAAGTGATCCCCGGGATAAACTTTCTGTTTCCCATCCACTCGTCAAGGTTTCTCTTGAAGATTGTTAGCGAGGAGCTCTGCCTAATGTAGATTGGAATCTTGTTCCAAAGCATGAGAAGTCTCTGGGACAGAAATCTGTCCCTCCAGCATATCCTGTTTATTGTTGTGGTGAGGTTTAGATCCCTAGAGCGTGTGGCTCGAGGGGATATGGTTTTCTTTAGGTGGAGCATGTCCATCAATTCTGGGTTGGACAAGGCCTTGTATGTCAGGCAGAGATCACCTCTAAGTAGAGTTTATTTATGGTAGGGAACCACCAGATTGGCTTTCTTTTTCTTGAGGAGAGTGTCTTGGTTCTATTGGGTATGGCGAGATCCATGCATTTGTGTACATGTTCGTACAGTGCACTGGTGTATGATTTGGTAGTCATGCAACTATTCTCCATTTGCATGGGTCCCGTGAAGTTAGCCACCTCTGTTTTTAGGAGCCAAAAGTTAGCTTTGGAGAAGTTTTTCATGGTGGTAACCTTTGTGTGTGTGTGTGTGTGGGGGGGGGGGGGGGTGGATTTCCACGATGATTATTTTGTGGTCGGATCTAACCAGGGAAGAGTTGTCTATTGGTGTAGAACAACAGCCACCCATGTTAGTAATGACCAAGTCAAGGATGTTGCTACCTCTAGTGGGGGTGAGAATAAATTAGTCCAGGACATTGGAATTAATGAATTTCAGGAAACATTGGGCAGGTGTATTGGTACATGAGTAGTTTTCCCAGTTAATGGATCAAGAAAAGTCACTCACATTGCAGCAAACTCTGCAAACATAATATATCTTAACAAAATACAGGAAACCCTTACATGGTCTGTAAAACAATTTACCAGCAAAATAATTGACAAAAACAATAAAACACTACCACAGCAACAGACAAATCTAATACCGTTTACAGAGAAAATAACAAATAGTGCCTACAGGAATCCATCCGAGTGCTGTCCATTTCTTTCACAAATCATGATAAGCCTTCTGTACTATCCCCTTGCTCAACCAATTCCATGCATTAATCTTTAGCAGGATTCAGTCCCTCATTTTATTTCAAAGAGCTACCCACTAAAAACTCTCAGTTATTTCTGTAAAAACGTGATATCAAGTAAAACATTCAATTCAAGTCCAACAAATTTTAGAAATAAAAACTCCCTATATAAGGTTAAACAGCACATTCTGAAAATAAGGGGAGGTGAAGAATTATTTTGTTTTTCACAGAAAGAGTGGTAAGTGCATGGCGCACCCTAGAGATGTTAGCATCAGAAATGCTGTAGATATTCATTGCATTATATCACAGGCAGAGGGCAAATTTAGAGCTACTTGAGTGGGAATGAAATATAGTTTGCTCTATGAAGCTTATCTAGTTGGTATTGAAGAGGATACATTAAATGAGTGGAGCAGTCCATGTCTGCCATTAGGTTGTGAGATGCTTCTACAAAATAAAGTATTCCCTGTTGCCTGCCTCCCTAAGAAATGCAGAAAAAAAAACATCCAATCAATGACCTATGACAATTTACTTATTTGTGATTTATATGCCCTTACCCCTGTACTAAGGGTGCTGCAATAACATTGTCAAATTTACCAAGGGGTAAGGAGGGCAAAGTTAGAGACAGGGAATCAACTGCATGTCAAAGCACCAGACTGTAGATTTCTGCTGGTGTATTATCATTATTTAGTCTTTTCATATCTCCGTCAGCTGTCTGTACTTCATCAAACATTACTTCATACCTTTGTGTTATAAACTGAAAACAATTTAGTTGCATGTTTTCTTAAATATTATAATAACTTCAATTCAGATGGTTGCATAATGTTTTGACTAGCTTGCTGTAGTATATGTTAATGCCGTAGTATATGTTAAATAATTATTCTCTTAACTGCCGTACACTTTGTTTAGATAGTTCATGAAAATTTGACAAAGATCATCCTGTAAATCTATCTGATTAGAAAATCTAAAGAAATGAGTAAATGTCTGTGGAAAGACTGAGTGAGATGTAAGCAGTGGAGTACAAAAAATATATAGTCACATTGGGACATAATTAAAGGAAGGAAAAGCACTACATGACAAAGACATGCATGTTCCTAGGGTACTAGGGTAGAATTATACAGAATCTAGTGAAGCCTTCCACCTCAGTTCAGGTGCAGAGATGAGAGGAAAATCAGATAAGATGGTTTATAGCAGGACATAAAATGAACATATGAGAACAGGCTTTCACAGAAAGCATTGAAGGCAAGTGGAATATGCTACTAGCAAAGTGATGTGCAATTCATCAATCTATATTTATTGGTAAGGAAGGAAAGAAGCAGATGGTATATTAATTTAGTTTGAAAGAGGGTAGGCAATAATAAAGCTGATGGTTGCTGTTTAGGGAAGACATTGTAAATAGTATTATGGCACATTGCAAGTGTCTCAAGATCCTTTTTTGCTATTGTCTGTGTATTTCTAAGTTTCTGTAGTAGATGGGATTTGAACCTTTATTTCATTGTTCATAATACAGTAGCTACTACTCAGTAGACCCTATGTTTGTCAGATAGTTCTCATCTTATCCCTATTTGCAGGTGATGACTGACATGATTTGACTATTAGCTTGGTACCTGAACAATCCTACATCACATCATGTCCTTTTCAGTAGTCCCTGCCTTCAAGTTGCCCTTCAAATTCCAAAATCCTAGACTCATTTAACTGATGCATTGCAAGCAAATTACGAATGGAAAGCCTGCCATGTGGCTAAATAAAATTGGCTGAAATACATTACTGCGGTCTTTGACATTTATAGGACTTATAAACGAAGCATTATTACTGTCTGGTCATCAAACATAGCAGAAGGAACAGAGCTAAGGTAGAGCCTTTAGAGAGATAAAGAGAGACAAGAGACAAAAGGTGAACGAGAAAAGATTTTTATACAAAAGAGGACAAAGTGATTGGCTCTGTCTTTTAAAACTACCAGCTATAAAACAGAAAATCGAGAAGCAGAAAATTGAAACCATCATGAATGTGTCGGGTGCAGCGACAGCCAAGACAAAAGACTGTGGATGTAGTTCAACATTACGAGGACAGGCACTGATTTTACAGAGCTGTAGGCCAGTATTTTGCCTGTGGACACTACTTGGATGTCACCTAATCCTGCAAACTTGTTTACTATCTGTCAAAGGCATCAATATTTTAAAGAAACTCAGTCTATTGTAAACCTGCACCGTATACAAGTGGCATGTTGCTCCATAAATGCACATTGTGTCTCAAGTTATTAGGCTGATGTTAAAAGATTTTGCTACTTCTGTTAATAGGGCATAACATTTTCAAGCAGTGCTGGCAAGTGCATAGAAATACAGATGGAAGTTATACAGTAAATCAGAATGGCTGGATTCAAACATGGTTTCCAAATATAAAAAGCTTGCAGACAATAAAACAAAATGCCTTCATGTCAAGTCATTAACCAATTTGATTATGTCTGTCAAATAAGCTTCCATACTCGCCTTTCCCTTTTCACTGCCCAAAATTTATTGGATTATTTGTACCATCTAAAGTTGCAAACATGATGAGAAAGTTAACAAAACAAAATCCTTTCCTTAGATGAGCACTTTATTTTTAGTATATTTTTAGAATATTTAGAATATATTAATATGCCATTCTATTATAGATTTACAGCTGTTCAAGAAAGCATTTAAGAGAGTGAAACTAGCTACCTCTGTAGCAGGCTTATGGGTATCTTACTTATTGTTTTCAAATGTATTCTGGGAAACAGATGACAGATGCAAATCACAATGAGTTAATTATGACTAAATTAACTTTAAAGTGATAGTACACTGTGTCAAAAGCATTGTAAATATATTTAAAGGTTGGAAGTATACAATAATACCTTGTGTGTAACTTTTCAGAAAAAGGGTTTAATAACTTAAGTTTAAACTTAGTTTTGCAGACCATGAATTCAAAAGCAGTGTAAATTTATGAAGAATACCTGTGAAGACTGCCTGAATAAAGAAGCCAATATTCTATAGTCATCCTACCTGTCTTTTGGCATCCCAAAGCCAACTCTGATAGACTCGTATTGATTTTAATTCATATTTTCCCACTACATCACCTTTTCAAATAGAAAAATCCATATGTCTGCTATCCCTCTCATCATATAAAAAATTTATTTTCAATTCTGCAGGATAGTGATTGCCCTTTGCCAGCCTATTCCTGCCCTCTCATGGTTTTTCTTGTTCTTTCTTTGGTACCCTCCTCATCTTGTGTATAGGTTCATAGGTTCATAGGTAGGTACTAAGCTACTGGCATTAGAGCCTATATAAGCCTAGCCAAAAAAGGTACCTTGGCTTTCGCCACCCAAGAAAATTATTTTCCTGTGCCCCTGTCGAACAGAGCCACAGAAGTGATCCCCAGGGTGAATTTCCTATTTCCCATCCAATCATCAAGATTTTTCTTGAAGAGTGCTAATGAGGAGCTTTGTTTGATATAAATAGGTAGTTTGTTCCAGAGTATGTGAAGTCTCTGGGACAGAAATCTCTCCCTCCAGCATGTTCTGTTTATTGTGGTGACAAGATTTGGGTCCCTAGAGCATGCAGCTCGGAGGGATTGGGATTTCTTTAAGTGGAGCATGTCCAACAGCTCTGGGTTTGACATAGCTTTGTATGCTAGGCAGAAATCACCTCTGAGTAGGCAATATATGACAGAGTAAAGCTGGAGTTTTTTAAGATGGCCTGCATAGGGCATCCGTTTGAGGCCGGTAATCCTCTTTGTGAGGTATTTCTGTGGCCTTTCCAGTTGTTGTAGATGTCTTGTGAGGTACATCCCAAAAGGGGCGTTGTACTCTATAATGGGTCTAATGAGTGATGAGTAGAGAGGAACAATGATCTCTTTTTTCCTGGATGAGAAACCTTTTGTGATGAGGTGTGCCACATAGAAGGATTTCCTGACTACTGTGGCGATGTGATTATCAAAGGAGAAACTACTGTCCACCTGTGTCCCAAGGTCTCTTATCACACTTTCAGTGTTAAGTAGACTACCACCTATGTGGTAGCTCATGGGTACAGAGTTTTTACCAAAGGGGATGACAATGCACTTTTGGCATTGAGCTTGAGGCCATGGCTTTGACACCAGGCATCTGTCACAGTGAGGCCCTTTTGTAGGATGTCTACATCGTTAGGAGTTTCAATTATGGCTCCTAGTTTGCAGTCATCTGTGAACTTCATTAGCTAAAGACCTTCTGTGTTAGCCTGTACTTCGGAAAAGTAGATACCAAACAGGAGAGGACCCAGGACTGAACCCTGTGGTACACCACTTGTCACTGGTCTGAAGTTGGATTTGGAGTCTGCTACTTTCACAGTGTTGGTTCTGTCAGTGAACCAGTTGGCAACCCATCTTGTGACATAGGGATTTATACCTAGTTTAGTGAGTTTATCTATAATTCCAGAGTGGGGGATGGTGTCAAAAGCCTTGGCGAGATCTAGATAGACTGTGTGAACCACTTTACCCTAGTCTACGGCTTTGATGACTGCTTCAAAGAAGTCTGTCAGGTTTAGGTATAATACTTTGCAGATTGAAATCAAATCTTCCACTTTTTTCTCTTTTTCACAGTATACATTTTTATTTTCTTAAATGTATTAATTTGCTTTCCAGGTCAAAGCACTGATTCATACCTGCAAGTAATTTGGAAGATGACCAATTCACCTACAGAAAATCTATGGGATATAGGATCACTGAAAGAAAACCCAGGTGTATCCAGCAAAGATGTGTAGATTCCACACATAAGACATCCCAAGCAAGGGCCAGACTGGAAAACCAAAAGCATTTGATCTGAAATGTATTAACTTTGCCTTTAGGCAGTCTCATAAATGAGGCAGCTGACATATTTTAAGATACTCTTCAAAGCTGTTTTAAGTAGACATTTTGTTTTTGCTGTGAAAGCTCACCTTTGGTGCAAGATATAATACTTTCAGTAAAATGTGGGGCAGAAATAGATAAACCTAGCCTAGGTCTCTGACACAGAAGGATAAAGCCTTAAGTGTGATCCAAATGACTCAAGTTCACACAGCATCTCAGAAGATACTAGAAGAGCAGGTCAGGGCAGAATGGGATTAAGCAGTCATTGCTGACTCTCACTCCCTCAAGGGGATGAGAAATGTATATTTAACCAGCTGATCCTCAGCATCATGCAAAGGAAGACTTGCATGGTATGAAGAAGGGAAAGAACTTGAGATGTGGACTTAGCCCTCCCAGGCCAGTGATGGTAGTCCTCTATAGCCTGTGCTCAGGATGCATATGCACAGGATGGTTATAGGATGCCAGGCATCAGGGGTGGGGTTAGGACCTTGCTGTCTTTGTCGGGGTGCCAGCAAGGGCACAAGCCACCTCTGTGCGTGCCTTGAGCAATGACCTCTTAGTTGTTGCATCTATACTGTGCCAAGTATGGGGGAAGAAATCGGCTGGCAAATGATTGAAGGATGCTCGATTCATAGATTCATATACTGTTACTAGGCTAATGACTCAGAAGGTCTTTCTAAGCCTAGCCATATTTTCCCGTATCCAAATAGGACATTGGGGGGCAGGCATTTATAAGCTACCTGTGTCCATAAGGGACAAGGGTGCCAGGCTTGTTGTAAATTTCCTATTCCCCATCAACTTGGCTAGGTTGTGCTTCAGTTGGGTAATAGACGAACTTAGCTTCACATGGATGGGAAGCCTGTTCCATAGGAGGAGCAGTCTCTGGGAATATCCTTCTCTCCAGCATGTTCTGTTTAAGTCACAGTAAAATTCATGCCCTTACATCTTGTACTTCTGGTGCTGTTTGACTAACAAATATGCAGGAGATTCATAATTGTGGGGTTTGCAGATGCCTTGTAAGCCAGGCATACATCACCCCCTCAGCAATCTATAGGAGGCTGAGTAAAAGGAAAGGGCTTTAATTCACTCTGCATAAGGCAGGTTTGTTATTATTTTTGTTAGGAACCTCTGAGGTCGCTCTAGTTGCTGCATATGCCTGGTCAAGTACCTACAGAAGTAAGCATTATACTCCGTGATTGGTCTGATAAGGGCGGAGTGCAGTGGGAAAATCTTTAAATCTAGATACCATGCCCTTACTTATAAATTGCACAACATAAAAGAATTTCCTAACCACTGTGGTCACATGGTGGTCAAAGGTAAGACCACTCTCTACATGTGTACTCAAATCCCTGACCAATTGGTTAATAATTGGGAAAGTCCAAACTCTAACCAAATGGGATAGTTTAATTCAAGCACAAAAACAGAAATTAGCCAGGCTTAGAATATAGCTAGCCTAGAACTTGCCTATGAACCTATAAACATACATAGTTTTAATTCTAGGAAATTCAGAAGGTGTGGAGCCTGTCCTCATTTGAGGTGCTTGGATTTATGTTCTAGTACTGACACTGCAGTGGTGTGTGTGTGTATATGGGAATAGAGGTATCCTTTGGATGGCATTTTAAGCCAAGGTTTCATCCCTTTAATGCTACAGGGTCCTGTGTTAGTAGTAACTTGTTCATATGTTTTGGTTCATTTACTTAATCTAGTTCAGGACTACAATAGAGCAAGGATCTATCCCAGCACACAGTGGATAGAAGGCATATAAACAAATCCTGGATGGGTATCAGCCTATCACAAAGCGAGCATATACACACACAAACACAAACACACATACACACACACACACACACACACACACACACACACACACACACACACACACACACACACACACACACACACACACACACACACACACACACACACACAAACACAAACACACATACACACACACACACACACACACACGCAGATGCTGAAGCAGCTGAGACGTGGCCCGTAACATAAATTGTGGTACTTAGAAACCCGTATTGCAGAGCACAAACCTGTTTCAGATAAGTTTGATTAATGTGGCATAGGGTTCTGATTCAGGTATTGTGTAGAAGCACTGCAGTAAGAATGGATGTAGCAACTGCTAATTAGCCACATGCATTTCCTGTTTCTTTTGGTCAGGATCAAAATAGTGTGTCAGAGTGATTCAAAGAATAGCTGTAGCACTCTGTTTGGGGAGCAGACTGAAAAAGGTGTATGCTATCTTTTTGACAGCATACAACATACACCCATTCAGTCCTATGACAAGACAGGAATTATTACCCCGACCCCAGGAGGTAAATACTGTGAAGCTGTATGTGTGTGTGTGTGTGTGTGTGTGTGTGTGTGTGTGTATGTGTGTGTGTGTGTGTGTGTGTGTGTGTGTGTGTGTGTGTGTGTGTGTGTGTGTGTGTGTGTGTGTGTGTGTGTGTGTGTGTGTGTGTGGTAGAGTGTTCATATATGCTGTGTTGTTAGAGACTTGTGAAACTGTGTTCCGTGGGTTGGTGAGGTGGTCGCCTTTAATTACACACTGTTAGATTCAAAGATATGGAAATCAGCTGCTAATGAGCCAGTGTTCCAAGCAGCTTTATTATGTCAACAAATCACAGTGCATTGCTGTCACACTACTGAGCACTATGGCATTGCCCACATAATGCAGGGGGTGAAATGCTTTTTGAATGCCAGCCAACAGCTAATAATCACAAGTATAAGTCTGAGAACTTTGAGTACAGAAGTGCAGTCAGCAGAGAAGATAGTAAGTGCCAAAGCTTACTGCAATGCTGTTGAAAGCATTTTTAAAAGAGACTTCAGCTCCCTGCATCCCAGAAATGGAGAGCAGCACCCTAACAGTACTTTTTCTTGTTTATTCTAACATAGAGATCACTGTGCCTTTGAATAAGGATACTACACTGAGATACAGAAAAAAAAACTAAACAACATCCAAACAGAAGAAAACTGCATTTTATTATATTGATATTACAGCTATTAACTTGACAGTGCATTGATAGACTTCATTAGGACACATGCAGTTAAAACAGCAAGGTTTAAATAACTTGCAAACCAATTATATGACTAAAATCAATCACAGCTTAATATTAAATTATTTTAAATACAGTTTTCTTACATTTGCAGTGTGCTTATTTTTTATTTTTGTTGTTTTAATAATGCTGTTGATAGCCACTTTGGTGCATCGGTAGCATTGTCGCCTCACATCAAGAGGTTCTCCCGTTCGATTCTCGGCTGGAGCACCTTCTGTGTGGAGTCTGCATGTTCTCCCCGCTGTCGAGTGGCATTCGAAAGACTTGCATAAATGGGCGTGCTTTCGTTGAAGGTTGGGCATCGGGCTGGCACCATAAAAATCTACTGCCAATCATTAGCGGACTGGAGTAAGGTGTGGCAACCCCTAACCGGGAAAAGCCAAAAGAAGACTGAATGTTGTTTTAATAATGCTATTCCTGTTTCCATTGTTAATATTTTATTTTTTAATCTCTGGATTATTGTACACTTAATAATACTTGTACTTGAGTGATCAAATGTTCATATACTCATAGCTGTGGACCTCATATGCTTGTAAATGACATCACTGTAAAAACATTTCTCCAAGTGCCAGGGGCAGAGCCTTTCATGCACACAGAATGATTCTGACAAGGTTTTCACAAAGGTTCTTAGCAGGAAAGACTAGTTCAAATAGAAAATCTCACTAACAACAACCAGAAAAGAGAAAGAGAGTGAGAGATGGGAAGTGAAATGTTACTTGGAAACTAGTGACAAGCAGCACCACCAAATGAATCCCTCACTTTTTTAGTCATTTCAGAAATAAGCAAAATGTGTGTACAGGTATATCTGTATGAATGAATGAATGCATCATCTTACATAAGATACTTTAATAAATGCTTTAGACTTTGCCTAGAATCAGACATGTACGGAATCAGTAAAATGTGAATAATGCATCCATCCCGTAATGTAACTGGGTATTTAATACATAGTTTTGAATCATGATAAGATAAAAACACTGGTAAATGAGAGCACTTATGGCACATGCAGTGGCAGGTTGGCATAATGGTTGATGTGTTTACCTTACAGACACAAAGCGCAGCATTTGAGTCTCACATGGGGTAACTGGTTATGCTTAAAATGGCTGACAAGGGCGGTTAGCCTAGTACTAATCTATGAACCTATAAGAACCTTTGGCTACATATCCTTGAATGGAGAATTATATTTATATAATGTCTCTAAGCAGGATTGTCAATGAAAATATAAAACTGAAGATATCAATAAATATGGTGGGATAATACCGGACAGTTTGACTTTTTTTTTCAGTCAGCATGCCACATGTTGGCATAATGTTTAAGGTCTTTGACTCCCATGCATAAGGTACAATCTTTGATCCTGACTTCTGGCCAATGCCTGTTCTCCCTATGTCTCTGTGGGGTTTCTCCCACCTCCGAAAAACCTGCTGAGTGTTTCTATCTCAGACTCACCAATGAATGGATCTGTGGGCAGCAGCACAGTCTCTACATGGTGCCCTATAGCTGGAAGAGTTGTAGAGTTGTACAGACCAACTGCTGTGGTGTACACTATCCTCAACATAGGAGATCATGGATCACAGACTGTGTGCAGTGGCAGGGATAGCCACTCAATGGTGTGAAATATGGCTTTAGGTGATTCAGTCATGTTGACTAATGTTTCCATAATAGATATGGGTCATTACCAGTTATAGGTGGGGTTTAGGACCCATGCTAATAGTGAGAGGAGTGTATGTGCCTCTACTGGCCAGTGTGTGCCTGCCATAAAGCCCAGCAGCCCAGGGTCAATAAGCTACTGGCTGGCCAGTGTCTAGTTGCCCAGCAAGCTGGACATAAAACCAATCAACCTGCCAATCATGAACTGAGAAGCAAGGAACTACACTTAATGTAGGTTCACTGACAGGATGCAGCTTGGAAGTGGGCGACATGATGATACGGAAGAGGCTTGACATCCTATGTATGCAAGAGAAAAGATGGAAGGGCACTGCAGCAAAGAAATTTGTCTTGGAATCCAGAATCTACTACTCAGGAGGAGGACAGGCTAGAAAGTGTGTGAGAATTGTAGTGAGAGAAAGGCTTCACAAGGCAGTGAGGGATATCATTAGAATTAGTGACAGAATAATGGCAATCAGAGTCCACTGTAATGATAGGGCAATATTCATAATCTCAGCCTATACCCCACAGCAGGGATGTGAAGGTGAACAATAGAGTGCATTCATGCAGCAGTTGCAGGGTGTACTAGATAAAGCAGAAGAAGAATTTGAGTGGATAATGGGTAATTTGAATGCGCATATTGGGACAGACAGAACAGGATATGAGGATTGCCTGGGTCCACATGGGTGGGGCAACAGGAATAATAAAGGAGAGGCCATTCTAGACTTCTGTCTAGCAAATGGCTTGATTAGTAGCCAACACATGGTTCAGAAAGAGAGACATTCACAAGATTGCATATGGCAGTGGCTAACATGCAACTTAGGTAGACTTCCTGCTATTAAGGAAAGGGCACTGGGATTGTAACAGTCATCCCCAGTGAAATAGTCGGCCTACAGCATAAACCACTGGTTGCCACAATCAGCTGCAAGCAGTGGTCAGAGAAGGCTCTAATGTCAACAGAGACCAGGCTGAAGACCTGGAAGTTGACTGGAGAGAAAGTACAACAGTTCAAGGAATTATTGAGGACTCTAGCACCCCAAGAAGAGAAGGAAATAGTTGGAGTTGAAGAAGAATGGCAGCACCTCAAAACAGCATGTGTGAGGACTACAGTACAGATATGTGGCTGAGCCAGGTATGGAAATAAGGTACATAAGGAAAGCTGGTGGTGGAATGCAGAAGACAAGGAAGTTATCAAAAGAAAGAAGAAGTGCAAGAAAAAGCGAGGCATAGAAAAGAATGAGCGGGCTAGGAAGGACTACTGGTTGGCTAACAAAGAAGCTAAGAAAAGAGTGGCAGTAGCAAAGAACAGGGCATTGGTGGCACTCTACCAGCTTTTGGAAAGTGATTCAGTAGGTATCATAAAGAATCTATATCCATTTGCAAGGCAAAGACAGAAAGATAAAGAAGATAATCGGACACCCTTCATAAGGGATTCTAGCAACAACCTGCTCACCAGTCCACAGGACATCAAAGGCAGATGCAAGGAGTATTTCCAGCAGCTTCTGAATGAAGAAAACCCCACAAAAGCTGTACTATCCTAGAAACAGACTACAATGAGAGAAGTGGAGGAGTCCACCATAGCAGTAAGAATAGCAAAGGAAAATGAAGTCAGGGAAAGCAGCAGACACAGATGATGTTACAACAGACATGATAAAGATGCCGGGTGAGATATGGGAGAAATGTCTCCTGACGGTGCTCATAGAAGTGTGGAGAGAAAGACATATCCTAGATGACAGGAGAATAAGCATACTTGTGCCAGTATACAAGAACAAGGGGACATCCAAAACTGTGGGCAGTACACAGGCATCAAACTCCTGAAAAATTCCATGAAAGTTCTGGAGAGGGTGATTGATAAAAGGATACACAGAGTAGTAGAAAGTAAGATGGGAGATGAGCAGTTCATATTCAGATCAGGATGCAGCACAACTGACCCAATGTTTGCAGTGAGGCAGATAGTTGAGAAGAAGCTAGAGATGAAGAAAGAGTCCAAATGGGCATTCCTAGACTTGGAGAAACATATGACAAGGTCCCAAGAAAGTTGATTTGGACAGCGCTGTGGTGGTTCGAAGTCCCAGAAACATTGGTAGATCCAGTACAAGCTATGTACAAGGACTCAAGTACGAACACTGTTCTAGCTCACAGAGGAGTTTCCAGTGGGAGTGGGTGTGCACCAGGGTTCAGCTTTGAGCCCACTGGCATTCATACTGGTGATGGACTACATTAGCAAAGAGGTCGGACAGATCAACAAATTGGCTGTATGCAGATGATGTTGCATTACAGGCAGACTCTGAACAAGAACTTCAGCAAAGAATAGGAGAATGGAATGCAAATCTGAAGGCACATGGGATGAAACTAAGCACAGATAAGACAGTGGTAATGTTAGCAAATTGGGGAAATCAGAAGAAGAGTATTGAGATAGAAGGGAAGCTAGTGTAACAGGTAAATAGCTTCAAGTATCTGGGAGGGGTGGTTGAGGAAAAGGAAAGGCTGAGTGAAGAGGTCAAATCAAGAATCAGAGGGGCTGCAGCCAAATGGCATAGAGTCTCAGGTGTAGTCTATGACAGAATAATGCCAAAGAAGCTGAAACATAGGGTGTACAAGACAGTGGTGCGACCAGTACTATTGTATGGTACAGAAACATGGACGGTAAAGCCAGAACAGATGAAAAAGCTAGAGGTGATGGAAATGAAGTGCCTGAGAAAGGTGATAGGATGCATACCATGGGACAGACAAAGAAATGAAGACATATGAGCAGAAGCCAAAGTAGCTTCAATTGCAGAAAAGATAAAATAGAACAGATTACTGTGGTTCAGGCACATGTGCAGAAAAGCAGAAGACAATCTGGTGAAGAAGATTTGGGACAGACAGAAGAAGATAGGAGGCAAAGTGGATGTCCAAGAAAGAGGAGGGTGGGTTGTGTGAGAGAAGATCTGCAACAGTCAGGCATGTCTGTCAAAGGAGGAAGGAGTGCAGAATTGAATCGAGAGAAATGGCGACAGTTAACATGATACCCCGACCCCATGTCGAAAATGTGAAAGATGGAGCTGATGATGATATATTACCATGCCATACTTTTCTCACATTTGTACATGCTATATTATTAGCATAGCTAATCATTGTGGGAACTTGACATTCTACCCTTAAATTCAAATGTCAAAGTATAATTACGTAAAAGTAATAAGAATCACAGATTTATAGGTCTAATCACTGCTTTATTTTTCCATAATTTTTAAAGTATATCTATCTATCTGTCTCTCTCTCTCTCTCTCTCTCTATATATATATATATATATATATATATATATATATATATATATATAAATAAAAGTTGAAGACAGCCCAGTCAAATACATGCAAAACACAGTTTTTATTGGGGATTCAGAATGACCCCCACTGCTGGAGGTAACAGCCCTGGCCAAAAGGGTCTGTTTACGCAGTGTGGAAATTTTGCAATTCAAAAACATACTAGCCAACATTAAAGGAAAGACTTTGTTATCAGGTAATTTAGTTAATACTGGTGGCCCATGTACTGTGTTCAAACGTCAGTCACTCTCCCATACTCATGCACACATTCAAACACACACACACACACACACACATTCACACACTCACACACACACACACACACACACACACACACACACACACACACACACACACACACACACACACACACACACACACACACACACACACACACACACACACACACACACACACACACACACACACACACACACACACACACACACACACACACACACACACTCACACACACTCACACACACACACACACACACACACACACACACACACACACACACACACACACACACACACACACACACACACACACACACACACACCTACATCAACGTATCTCTTACCTATCCCTGATCTACCAGAATGTCTCCAGTGACATTTGCGATTTTTTCCCTTCCATGTAAATCACAAATCCTTATAGTCAAGTCAATAGTGTTGGACATTAGTGTACAGCTCAGCTGGCCCTGATGATGACTTTTGGAGAAAAGGTAGTGAATTACACTTAATAATGACCATAATTAGATTAATAGACTTTTTTAGTTCAGAAAATGTATATTAATTCACATTCTTTTTATTCTGTCAATGTCACAAGTTACTAGTACTAATGTTTTAAAAGTCTCCCTGATGGCCCATGATTATTTCTAGATTTGTTCCTGATTCTGGTGAGATTTGTCCCTGAATGTTTGA
The DNA here is from genome assembly GCF_019279795.1 of Protopterus annectens. Taxonomy (NCBI): domain Eukaryota; kingdom Metazoa; phylum Chordata; order Ceratodontiformes; family Protopteridae; genus Protopterus; species Protopterus annectens. The sequence goes on from NC_056748.1 coordinate 704,411,677, forward strand.
GAGCTACGGACATTGCAGTTTCATTTTCCTTAATGTTCATAAAGTGCATTGTGATACTAGACCTGTTGTTATATTTTTAAATGGCAAATCAAATTTAAGAAATGCTCCCTGGTGTCAATTGCTTCCCTCGACTTTGCCCATGGAGGGCCACACACACACACACACACACACACACACACACACACACACACACACACACACACACACACACACACACAGACAAAACCATCCTTCTCATCTTTCGGCCCCTGAATTTTAAGGATAATCTTGCTGTTGAGCCTTAATATGTAACCTGTCCCTTGTAACTCACAAAGTATTGCAGTCATTGAATAGTGCTGGAGATTAGAGTTTCATGCTTATTTGAAAAAACCCTCATTACACGACGAGTTAGTGTAATGGATTAATGCTTCTGCTTTCCTTGTGAAGGGTACAAGGTAAGAAACATTTTCTCTCTTTCACTTTACATTCTCCTTAAGTAATATAGTACCTTATTCCCTGATGCTAGTGGTGGTGCAGTGGCTATTATTCTCGATGTAACTTGTGAAGGAGCAGTGGTTCATATTTTTAGTGCCTTTGGCGCAGTATGTATAGAGTATCCCTGGTTCTACTGGTCCCCAACCCCCATATCTTTCATGCTGCAAAATTTTCTTCTTTCATTTTTTTTTTTATGTTCCTTTATGGCACACTATAAAAAACTATCCTAGCTGTCTAGCATTCACTCTCCCACATCCTTTGAGCCACAAAACTTTCTACTTTTATTTTTTTAAGTGCCTTTAAGTCATGATATAAAGACTTATCCCTGGTGTCTACCTCCATCAATGGTGCAGGATCTGCTTGTTAGTTTAGGTGAGTGTGGAGGTGTGGCAGCCCCCACACAAACACACACACATACATACATACACACACACAAACACACAGACACCCACACACTACAAACATGCACACACACGCACGCACACACACACACACACACACACACACACACACACACACACACACACACACACACACACACACACACATACACACACACACACACACACACACACACACACACACACACACACACACACACACACACACACACACACACACATACACTCTGCCAGCAGCTTTTGAAAGTTTTTTCAGTACTCACAAGAGGGAGACTTCTACCTCCCTTCAAAACTCAGACACAGTGGGCACTTCTCATTTCATTTTAGGCCCAGACCTTAGGTAAAATATCTGCCTGTTCTCACCTGTGCTTCTAAGTGACAACACCTTCCCTGCCACATTTATTTTCTCATGTAGCTCCCTGCAGACTACTCTTCAGAAACCCTTCTAGCCCCAGAGGACAAACATCTGATATTCTCCAGGGGTAGTAGCCAAGATATCCTGTTAGAAGCAAATGGCACCTATTAGCTGTTGTTGAGAATCCCTCCCTCTCTCTCTGTCTTTCTCCCTGCCAACTCTGTAGTTCTCTTCCACGACTGAGCTACTTGTAATGGTAAATAGAACCCCACAGTCAGCAATGCATTCTTGCTCTCACACACACACACACACACACACACACACACACACACACACACACACACACACACACACACACACACACACACACAAATGTACAGCCACATACACACCTGCATATCTATTTTGGGGGATTTCAGTCTTTCCATGAGTCAGACTTTGGGTTAAAGTTAAATGAGGATTTGAATTACAAGTCTAATTTAATATATCAAGGCCACAACAGACTTTTTGAATAATTTTTCCCATGCTCTGAATTGTGTGAGCAAGGTATTTGCTGCTAGGGTCTTTAGCTTGCCTAGTGTGATATATTTGCCTAGTATAAAAAACTAACATCATTGGCTTATAGGAACCTTAGCTAAGATTAACTGCACCTATATTTTGATAGGTAACTGTGTCATGCAGAACCTGTTTGCCAAAATCTGATGTTTAAATTTCCTTAAGAATCTGTACTTCCCTTATTAAGAGTATAGAATCTTGCTAGCTCCCCTTTATAGTGTTTTATTCTTCTACCTTCTTCTTCCTTGGGATTTGTACTATAATTTAATAGTTTGTTTCAAACTGCACTAGCCATTTTAGGGATCTTAACTGTGCACCACTTTCTCCCCAAAGGGATTGAGCACACTGTTCACAATTTCTACACTGTTTCTTTTTAGGAATATTGACGTTGTGTTTTATCGTAGTAATGCTGTTCCTACACTTCCGAATATAAACATGATGCTGTCAGTGGTCATCATAGTATTAACTAAGCTAACCTGGGATATAAGTACAAACTGAAGGTCTGTAGACATCCTTGCACTGATAGTAAATTAATCTGTTTGTGGTTTGCTTTGTTGAGGGACACTGCTAAAAGTTTATAAATAAGGAAACAAGAGTTTTTTAAATCTCTTTGTCCACACTGCCTCTATCCCAGTGACGTCTGACAGTACAAAGAGCAACCTAGTCTCAACAGCTGTGCAAACCACAGTGTATCTGGAAGCTGAAGGTCATTGCCAGCAGATGTTTCTCTGGAAAGGGCATAAAGGCAAGTTCCGTCCCCAAGTCCTCCTGCTGAGGGCATTCATTTGCAGTCTGTGCTGCTGTGACTTCTTCCTGTGGGATACCGAGAAATGATTGGACTTTTAAAATGCTCTTGTCAAAACTTCATTTCTAAAAGCTTTCTGTTTTCTTTTGCAGCTTGTACATGATCTGGTGTTTTTCTTAGCAAGCTGTGACTAGCCCTAAGATAATTTCAGCATATTTTGTTGTGCCTTGGTTTTAGTTCTATAAGAGAGATCCCTCAGTGCTGTTCCATGGGGACCACATTATTTCACTATTGGTCTGTTAGCAGGCATCCCTCCCATCAAACATCAGGAACTACTGAAATGAAAAGGCTTTGACTGTGGGGTTGCTTTTGTCTGCATACCTTGCATAGTGTTCTTTATATAATGTTTTCTTTTCCTCTGTTAAAAGCAGATCCATAGGGTACAGCCCAGAAGTGCAGCAAAAGCCAGCCACTGGCTGGATCAGTACACTATACTTAGGCACAACAAAGTTCCCTTTAGCCTAATTTTTGTATGCCTACGTAACTGATGTATGTAGCAAACAAGTTTATTATTGCATCCTATAATGACATTCTGTTTTAAATATTAGTTGTGGTGCCTTGTTGTGACAATAGAAGAGAATTTCAGATTGTAAAACTGTGTGAGTCAATTTATATAAGCTTAAGCTTTTAGAAACTGACATAATATTTGCATGATGTATTCTTTCAGTACAGCACATAAGGTCTGAAGGAATTAGTCTTAAAATCCATGCATTTTCCTCTAATAATATATTTTTGGAGTGTTACCAATGAAGGATAGAGGCACAGAACAGTTGAAGGTCATTTCTTAATCACTGAACATTCTAAGTTATCGTTTTATCTATTAATCAGTCTATGTATATGTATGTATATATGGGTTACTTACATTTAATTAATTTTTTTTTTTTTTTTTTTGAGATCACAGAACATCAGGGATTGGGGAATTTGCCCTTTCACCACTGCTGTGTGATCTTGGAACTGCTATATATAAGTAGCTGTGGGCTTGGAGGATGCAGGGGGCATGACTTTGCAAGAAATGTTTTGTGCTTATTTTTATTTTTTTATGGTTTGTATTTCCAACTTTTGAGTTTGATCATTGAAGTTTGAGATTATGATGTTTCATAGGTTCATAGGACGATACTAGGCTACTGGCCCGGAGGCCCTTATAAGCCTAGCCAAGAATTTCACCCATGTTCCCACAAAGCCAACACCTTACACATATGGCTATTTATATGGAACACAGAAAGCTTTATATAACTTGTTGACTGCTATGTATAACTTAGATATGGTGGGGCAGTGGTGCATCGGTTAGTGTTGTCATCTCACAGCAACAGGTTCTCCAATTTGAACCTATAAAATGCCATCTGTGTAGAGTCTGCATGAACTTCCTTGCATTCATATGGGTTTCCTCTGGGTGCTCTGGTTTCCTCCCACATTCCAAAAACATACATCTGGAGCATTTCTCCCATGGTCTCTGCTGAAAATGGGCTCTGTCCCAGTCAGACTTTCCCGCTAAACAAATGTTAAATAAATAAATAAATGATCTGATGAAGCTCTGACAAGAGTGAAAGTGCTCATCCCTTGTTTTAACTTAATAAACTACAGTTTAAACAAGCAATACCAACTTGAATCCTATTTTCTTATTTTTAATAAGAATGCAAAGTGATCTTTGACATGGATCATACATAAGTTGTGACAACAGTCTATTTTAGCAATTCATATGCCAATATCAAGAGCAATCATCCTGATAGATAGATAGTCAACATTTTATATAGCTACAAGGATAATGAAAAATTACTTTAGCTGTCTCAAATCTGTCCCTGTCTTAGCAGTCTACTGCATTGGTTTACCCTTCCTGGTACTCTCTGATCATCTGAAAAATGTCTGACAAGTGCGACTCCTTTACACAACTCTTTTGGGGCAAAATATTAGTACTCCCTTCCAACCTAAATAAATGTACCGACAAGTTAAAACAGGATCCAATTACCAACAACAAAAGACGAAAACTGCTAAAAAAGCGGACTGCACACAATAGGAGAGCTGGTAAACACAGCTTTAATACTCCAAAACCGATACAAATGGTATTAAATACAGGTGATAGTGAGCGCTTTCGGCAAGTTGAAATAACCCGCCTTCATCAGCTGATGAAGGCTGGTTATTTCAACTTGCCGAAAGCGCTCACTATCACCTGTATTTAATACCATTTGTATCGGTTTTGGAATATTAAAGCTGTGTTTACCAGCTCTCCTATTGTGTGCAGTCCGCTTTTTTAGAAGTTAAAACAGGATGCAGAGTGCTTCTTTATTGGCACATGGCAATGTCACTGCATATTTCTTTTTTTGTAATGACATCACTGCTACAGTGACGTGCGTCGTAGTGCTGACAAAGCAGTCCACCATGAGAGTTGCAATGCAGTCTCTTAAGTGCTGCCTTCAGATAAAACATTCAGTGGAGGAACTGTCTGAATCAATATCTCAAGTGAATGAAGATCACCATGGCACCTTTCAATTTTGTCTGATTTAAAGTGGCCATATTTAATCTGATCACTGGAAATATCATTCCAGGTCATGACATAACTGCATTAGCAAATTTACCTTATTTTGAAAATAATTAAATAAAAGATTTAGGAAAGAGGATAATGTAAAAGAAAACACTGTACACCTTATGCAACATATTGTAACTTATAAGTATTAGATTAATAAAATAAAAACAAATATAGACTTTCAACCATTATGTTAAATCAGAATTAGTTCCTGGCCAGTGTAGCTTCCACAAATTAGCATTTGTTCAGAATTCAGGTAAGCTAGGGAAGTGGTGACAAATACTGCATATTAATTTAAATGAATTTCAGTTACTTGTTTCTACTGCATTTTGTTTTTGTATTTTCCATCTACTGTCTTGTTAGAAAAGTACTGTACTAATTCATGCTTTTGAAACATTTTGTAATGTTACTTCTTTATATTATTATTATTTGTCTTTTTGTGGAACTTTTCTCCCCAGGCCTCCGTTGAAAATGGGTTATCTCTACCCAGTCGGACTTTTATGGTTACCAAATGTCAAATAAACAAAAAAATAAATTTAATGAAATGTGGTCACCACTGATAATACTGAAAGTGAGCAAAATAGTGGCTGTGAAAAACAGTGACACAAATGAACTGGCAAATTCTAAACACCCTTCCTATTGACAAAGCTATAGACTACTTTAACTCTGTCTTCCTAGACACTCCATACTCCCTAGCCCCACTAAGAAACAAAAGGATAAAAACTAATACTGCTCCTTGGCTAACCAAAGACACAAAACAAATTATGCATCAAAGGGACAAATTATGGAAGCTTTACCAAAATAATAAACTGCCCAATACCTTGACCCAATACAAACAACTCCATAACCTTGCAAAACAGCTAATCACTAAGGACAAAAAAAACTACTATATTAAGCTCTAGTCCAATAACAGTAAAAACCCTAAACAATTCTGGAAATCCATAAACTCACTTCTCAATCCAGGCTCCAAGAATAATCTTTGTCCTGACCCAAGTAAATCTGACCTCGAACTAGGCTCAGAATTTAACTCATTTTTCATAGAAACTATTTCTGACCTGACCAAGACTTTCCCCGAACAACAATCCACCTGTCCCTCATTCCCCTCCATCTAACTCCCCTAATAACCCTCCCCTTTTGTTCAAGCTCAAACCTGTCTCAACTAACTTTATAAAAAGACTTCTGTCCAAACTTAAACCTTGCTCTAATGCTCCAGACAACATTCCCTCCTCTTCCTTCCTACAATGTGCTGCTGATGGTATAGCTCTCCCAATCAGTATCATTAACAAATCTATAAAGAAATCATACATCCCCAAACTCTGGCGCTCAGCTTATATTCTTCCTCTTCACAAAGGAGGCAAAAACACCAGCATCTCAAACTTCCACCCTATTGCTCTGCTCTCACCAATTTCCAAAATCCTAGAAAAGTGCATCCACCTCCAACTTAAACTTATGCATTTCCTGACCCAAAACAATCTTCTTACACCTACCCATCATGGCTTCTGCCCAGGCCATACACTATAACCACTCTACACTCTTTCTTAGAAATTGTCAATCAAGCCCGAGATTCAGGACACTTGGTTTCTACTGTTTTGCTTGATCTGTCTAAAGTATTTGATACTGTTTCCCACAAACACCTTCTCTTTCATCTCTCAAATCTTCATCTCTCACCAAACACTTTATCCTGGTTCTCCAGCTACCTATCAGACAGATCACAGGCAGTTAAATGGAAAAACTCCACCTCTTCCTTTTTACCTACCCCAACTGGTGTACCACAGGGATCCATCCTTGGGCCCATGCTGTTTAACATCTTCATTAATAACTTTCACACTGCTATTCCTGATGCCAAAAATCATTCAATACGCAGACGATTCAACCTTAGTCTGCTCTGCCTCTAACCTCCCTGAACTGCTGACCAAAACCCAAACTGCTTTCTCAACTACTGAAAACTGGATGCACCAAAACCACCTCTCTCTCAATGCAAATAAATCAAAAATTCTACTATTCCCTCCCACAAAGACTTACTCCTACGACAAAAATGCTTTCAAAGTCCTTAGTCAAACCAACTCACCTGTAGAAGTGGTTCCTACTGCTAAACTATTTGGCATTACTATTGATGAACACCTCCAAGTTTGATATTCATATTCAACAAAATATTAAGAAAACCCACCAAAAGCTAGGTATGCTGTACAGGAATAATCGCTTTCTCTCCAACTCTACCAGGCAAACTCTGGCCTCGACTTATCTTCCTCCTTCCTTATTATACGGAGCCCCTCTCCTAACCAACCTGTCCTCCTCTATCACCTCTAAACTAGAAAACTGCTACAACAAAATTTCTAAATGTGCCACCAAATCCAAAAATTCCACCCATCACTGCCTTACCCTTCAATCTCTGAATTGGCTAGAACTCACAAACTACCTAGACTACCTCCAACTCACCACTGCACATAGACTTGTATTTCACCCAACAAAATATCCAGCTCTAACAAACATCATTCCCCCTTACACCCTTAACAGAACTCTCAGATCTGAACACCAAAACTTAATTACTATCCACAAACCTAAACGACCTGCTGGCCAACTTCTCTCATTCTCACTAGGCAAGAAATGGAATTCTCTCCCTTACTATATCAAACTCAGAAAACTTCAAAACCCAGCTTTTCAAACACCTGTCCACTAAATGGAAATGTACATGCCTACACCCAACCTAATTCTATCTAAGTATATGCCCCCATGAGGTTTTCTCCCAGGTTCCTAAGCTCTCTATAACTCCCATAGCTATTTTCCTAATGAGTGGATCTAAGCTCTCTGCAACTCCTATAGCTACTTATCACACAATTCCAACTTTGTAAATATTGTAAATAGCATCACACATAAACAAGTGCATGTAAAGTGTTTCCATGCTTACTTTAACTGTGTGTATGTAAAGTGTTTCCACAATTAAAATATAAGAATGTTTGCTCAAATGAATCTGTATAGTACAACCCTTAAGATCAACCACAATGAATTTTGTTGATTATGAGTGACATTGAATGTACATATTTGTAAACTATTCTATATAATGTATCTTTTATACTTTTGAATCTTTACTGTATTATGTATCTTGGAGCTTTTCTCCCTGGGCCTCCACTGAAAACGGGACATTTGTACCCAGTGGACTTCCCGGTAATCAAACTGGAAATAAAAATAAAATAATAAGGATGTTGTTTCAGTATGTCTCCCTCTTTCTCTCTCCCCCGGATTTACTAAACTTCCATGCAGGACTAATCTAGTCCTGCACGGAAGCATCAGTTTAAGAGGAGGATGGCAGCGCGCCATGCATATTAATGAAGGCGCGCTGCCTGAAATCCAAATCCTACATGGAGCGTGGACGAGTGCAGAGGCCGTGTCTGAGAGCAGAGCTCTCAGAATAAACATGCCCCTGCAAAGTAGAACAAATGAAAGTGTAAATAAATGAGCGAGACTGCGCATAGGTGTTCGCATATCCCCAACAGTCCCCATGTGTTCAACAGCAACAGTACATTTAAATAAAATGAAGAGACCCTTTTATTTATTTTTTTTAAAACCCCGAGTACAGCTAACTGTAGGTGCGTGGGTGTGCCCATTGCTTAGCTATGGTTAAAGAAGCTGAAAAGGCTGAAGAGGATAACAAGGAATATATATGCAAATGAAGCAGCACAGCAATAGTGTAGTGGTTAGAGGATCCACCTAATGAACAGGCATTCCCGGTTCAAGTCCCACTGCAGCACATATCATTTTCCATGTGAAATCTGTATATGAACATAATTTGACATCTTTTTGCCGTATAACCTATATAATAACAATTAAATGTGAACTGGAGTACCGCATGAAATGCACATGTAAAGTGTCAGTGTCATAATGAATAAGGCAATAGTAAGCAGGTTTAAGCACAAATAAGCAGTAGTAAGTGTGACTAGTGCATTTCGTGGGGGCAAGCATTGCCTACACAGATTAAGCAATGTAGAAGCTAACTGAGTGTAAGAAACTGTAACCGGAGGTTAGCAGTGCTTACCGTCACGCAAACCCACTTACAACTACTTTAAAGTGCCTTAATCAGTCTGGATCCAACGGCCCATGTTCTGCCCAGCAACAAAATAAACTACCACTGCAAGGCTCAAACTCAGGACCCTGTATACTATAGTCACAGTAGTTAACCACTAAGCCATCATAGCAATTGATATGCATGAGGTATCAGCAAACTAATCCTCACCACGGGAAAATCAAACCAAATATGTGAACTCAATCTATGTACAGTGAGATGTTGGATAACCTGCCACAGAACATAAATATGTGAACTGGAGTACTGCAGTAAGCATAGATTTGAGGTATTATTGTAATAAAGTATTGAAGTTCCCAGGACCCGATACAGTGTATGTACACATGAATCACGAATACCAGACACATATTTAACCTGTAATGAAGAATAAATCATTGCCAAATGGCAAATATAGGGATAATCAAGTATGAAACAATGCTAACCGCAGCACAGCTCATGTTAGAAAGTGTAAGCAATGTGTAGGGGAGCCAATTCAATCTGCCTAGCCTCCCCCCCCCTTCTAGATTGGCCTTTTGTTGGTCCCCTCTCCTTCTCTCCTTATTGCCTTCAGTCCGTACAATCCTCTCTCTCTACCCCGTTTCTAGTTCTCTTATCTTGGATAATCCCCTGCTTGCTCTATCTGATATTTTTTTCTATCTTGGCCCTTATATTTTTTCCTAACTTGGCCTTGCTTGCTCTATCTGAGTTTTTCCTAACCTGGCCACTAGGTGGCGCCCTTCCTACCATAACTTATCCTACTTCATTTTCTGACTATCCCATTGCAAAACCTACTGTCCTTTCTTGTTCCTTAGTCTACCTTCACCAACTGTGCTTTCTTGTTCCTTTATCTACCTTTACCAGCTTTACCCAGCACTTTTTCTATTACCCTCCACTTACCTTTCAATCTCCTCAAACTCCTAACTGCTGAACTCACCCTTACCATTACACCTGTTTCTCTCTTCTTGCCTGATTGTTTTCTGCAACTTTTGTTCTGTTCATCCCCGCTCCGTTGCTCGCTCACTCCGCTCCCCACCCTACCCCAATTCCCACCCACCCCAGGGGTCCTACATTTATACATACTTTGACACACCCCTAATTATCATTAGACCTATCTCTACTTCCTGCACACCCACCACTTAACCCCATACTCACATCACCACACCCCCTCTCATCTAGCACATCCAGACTAACACATCCTATTACTTTACACTGGGAAGTCCTATACTTACAAACTTTCACTCTATAATAATTATGCCTTTAACCCTTAACTCAATAATTCCTCTTCTCCTACTTAACATCCTGCTTTACTACTACACTCTAACCTCCTATGAACATCTCAGGCTTAGCCAAACTCCTGCAGAATCCAAACATAGTACAACTACACTTCCTGGTCCTGACGAAACCCACATTAATATACTTTCTACCAGTCCCTACCTTCCCCCTCGTTTCCATAAATTACACCATTACAGACTCACAACCTCCAAACGATTTTATCTTATAGCCATCAAGTACACAAATATCTTTCAAACCTCAGAAACACTTTTATTGATACATGGGGACATCCACCCCAACCCAGGTCCCAAAACCATCCCCAATCCCACTCCTACAAGCCATATAGCTAACGCTGCTAGCACGCCTTCTCCACTGACTCCTCTCCATTGCTCACTTAAATATTGGTAGTATTAATAATAAAATAACACAACTCCACTTAATTGATTTCTATTCCTTTGATATCCTCTGTCTCACAGAAACCTGGCTTAAACCCAGCACCAAAGATAATGAATTTACTCCCCCAGGTTATAGCACCTTAAGGATAGATCGTCCTAATAAAAAGGGTGGAGGAGTCGCCATCCTATATAAATCTCAACTTCAGGTAGCCTTAATCAACTCCTTGCCCCTCCCAGCAAATGCTGAAATTCTTTGCACCAATCTCCAAGTAAATATATCCAAATCTATTAACATTATATGTTCCTACTTCCCTTCAGTTAATGATATCACTACCCTAGAAAATATCCTTAGCTGGGCCTCCTGTAGCTTTCCCCAAGAAACCATACTCCTAGGTGATTTTAACATTGACTGGAACTCCTGCATATCCCCCACACCCACCAACCACCTCAATCTCTTTAACTTTCATCAAACCATTAACTCACCTACCCGTATAAATAAATCCACCCACAAACAAACCATTCTAGACTGGATATTGACCAACAACAATCCCCTCTCCTACAAAACAGGAATACTGCCTGACAATATTAGTGACCACCTCCTTACCTTTATCACGAAACAAAAATTCAACAATCCCAAACCAACTACTTATCGTACCAAACACAGCAAAACAAACTTCAACCTAGCATCCTTTCAGAATGAACTCAGGGAATACAACTGGTCTTCTCTAAAACACCTCCCAATAGATGAGGCTGTAACCCATTTCAACAATACCTTCCTAAAAATTCTTAACCAACATGCTCCATCCCGCTTAGTCAGAGTCAAATCCAAAGCAGCCCCTTGGCTCTCTAAAACAACTAGACAAACTATGAGAGCTAGAAATAAACTATGGTCTAAATGGAGGTCCACAAAAATCCAACTGACCATCTAAACTTCAAACAACTGAGAAATAAAACCAAGATGCTTACCATTCAGGACAAGAAAAACTACCACCTTCAATACCAACAGAACCAACACCAAAACCCCAAACAATTTTGGTCAGGAATAAACAAACTACTCCACCCAGGCAACAACAAAACACCTACCCCAGATAGCCTAGCACAATCTGAACCAAACATAATAGCCGACAATTTCAACAATTTCTTCTCTCAGACAGTCACCTCACTTGCAAGTACCATGACTCCTCCCTCAACCCTCCAATCTTCCCCCACTCTAAACAGCACACACATACTAAAGCTCAATACTGTCTCAACAACCTACATCCACAAGCTACTATCCAAACTCAAACCTTGCACCCCTTCTGCAGATAAGCTTCCAGCTGAATATCTGCAACTAGCTGCAGCCGAGATTGCCTACCCAGTCTCCATCTTAATAAACCGAACCATAACTGAATCCAAAATACCATCCTGTTGGAAAATCTCCCATATTATCCCCTCCATAAAGGAGGTAACTCCAACGAACTCTCCAATTTTCGCCTATTGCCCTCCTATCTCCACTTTCCAAAATAATGGAACGCTGCATTCACCATCAACTTCTACACCACCTCTTAAATAACAATTTGCTTGCAGACTCACAACATGGTTTTAGACCCTACCACAGTACTTCAACTGCCCTTCTCTCCTTCACTGATTCTATCAATAGAAACCGCAACAACAACCTGTTCACCTCTGCAATATTCTTAGACCTCTCTAAAGCATTCGATATGGTCAACCATAAACTTCTCCTCGATACCCTACAATCCCTCTCACTAGACTCACAAGCCCTACAGTGGTTCAACTCTTACCTGACTAATAGAAAACAAGCAGTCCTCTGGGACAGCCATCTATCCTCTCAACTCCCAATTACTATTGGCGTTCCACAAGGATCCATCCTAGGTCCCCTACTTTTCTCTATTTTCATAAATAACCTGTCCACTTCCCTCCTCTCATCCACTTGTATTCAGTATGCAGATGATTCCACTCTCATCTGCTCTGCTTCATCACCTGCACAACTCCACTCCGCTACCCAGGTGGTTTTCACTGCAGCAGAAAAATGGTTCCAACATATCTGTCTCCTCCTAAACCCCAAAAAAACCAAACTATTACTCTTCACCCCCACCTCTAAATCCACCCCTATCACTTTCTCCATTGTATCATGCAATGGCACTGTCATCCAACCTGATTCGTCCACTAAGCTGCTAGGCATAACCATAGACAATCAGCTAAATTTTGACTATCATATTGACTTAACTATCAAGTCAGTCAATAAAAAGATGGGTGCTCTGTACAGACTTAAGCCTTTCCTTACTACTACTACCAGAGAAACCCTAGCCCAAACTCACCTCATTTCTACATTATTGTATGCCTCTCCTTCCTTTATCAATATTTCTAAAGCTAATCTTCAAAAACTGAATACCGCCTACCACAGTATAGCCAGATTTGCCACTGGCTCTCTATTCCAAACTCATCACTGTCTTAACTTAAAAAAACTAAACTGGCTTGAACTTCCCATCCATATACTACTACAGCAGCTAATCATCACTTTTAAAATTCTACATCACCCTTCCAACACACCCATACTAAATAAACTCATCACTCCTTACAAAAATCTCACTTCACTTAGATCAGCCAACAAGGTACTAGTTACTACTGTGAAATCTCACAATAAATCAGGAGATTCCTTATTTACAAACATTGTTGGCTCTTACTGGAATAAACTCCCACCAAAACTGACCTCCCTAGACTCATATCAGCTTTTCAAAAAACAGATGAAAATGCACCTAAAAACCCACTGGCTATGCCCTTGCTCCAATCCTGACTGACCCCAGCAAACTTACTATCTCTCCTCAGTCTGCTCATGTGCACTTTTGCTCGTCTGTTCTAACTTAAACTGACTTCCACGTTCCCTCTATTTATTTCTGTTCTCCTGTTCTTAGTTCTGCTTGACTCCCCTCACCTCTTTATTGTCTGTCTCTTGCTACTCTTTAGCTGACTTCTTATAATCCTGTCTTACCTCTTATAACTCCTCTCTAACTTTTATTTCCCCCTCTCCCTCTCCGTCTGCTAGTTCCTGACCCCACTAAGTCCAGCTTTTTTCCTTTCCCTTTACGTCTTTCTTGCCTTTACCTTTTTCAGCCTCTTAAAATCCTCTTCACTCTAACCTGTACATTCACACGGTATTTTTTAACCTCTTCTTACTTACAACTAATACCTACTTGTTGTTCATGACTAACTACTATGGACATTTTTTACTTTAAATATTTATGTTGATACTGAAACTGTTTCTCCTCAGTGTCCAACTGATTTTTAAATTGTAATCTACTCAGGTTTTTACATCAAAAACGTATTTGTACTTGTATGTAGCCATATAATACTTTATTAGTTTAGTTTTATTTTGTATAGTTAGTATTACTAGTGACCTTATAAACAGTAGTGCATTTTAGTTTTTTGATAGTGGAGCTTTTCTCCTCGGGCCTCTGCTGAAAATGGACATGTATCCAGCCAGACTAGCCCGGTTAACAAATGTAAAATAAATAATAAATAAATAAATACCTCTTTAAACAGTGCCAACCTTATGTAAGCAGGTGTGCCCATAGCTTAGCCTTTTCAAAACTGGCCAATCATGGCAAAGTGCGGGAAAATGGGCATATTTAAACCCAACAGGCAGGAATACGTCTCATAACTGGTTGTAGCTTCCTACTGCAGGCAGAATGGCTGGTGTGAGTGAAGGCACTCGGTTCAGAGTGCAGCGCTGGGGCATCCAGGAGTCAAAATTCATGGTATGGCTCCTGGTAAAACACCATGATTAGGGACTACTGCAGGGCCAGTACCAGGGCTCGCAGTACAAAATGGAGGCCTGGGGCAGTCTCGCCCGTGACCCCACCAGTGCCACAGGTATCCCCCGGACTGGTGAGCAGGTCAGGCATGACCATGCTGACCTGAAGCGGTGGAGGGGGGATGTCCTGGAACAGTGGATCCAGGTGTGTCGGCAGATGGCCAATGCCCCAGTACTGAGTAAGTACACATTCTACTAAGTAGTAAATAATTGCCTAGCTTGTGCATACTATGGATAGGTATGGCTAAATATCACTGCATTTCTCTGACAGCTGCAGATGAGCGGGCTGCAAACCAGCAAGCCCATGATGCTAGGCTGAAAAGGCTGCATCGCGAGGCAAGTTAGTAATCAGTCTGCATGTACTGTCATAACAAAGAATATAAGAGCCTTAGAAAGTGTTGTACCAATAGAAATACATGTGTTAATAGTCTGTGAATAAAGGTATAACCCCTGGAGTGCTTCTGTTTACTCTTCCCTCATATGTTTGCAGTCTGTTCCATACTATAAATAGTACTGTTGTATCTTAAGCAGTGTCACCCACACTGTGGTATGCAGATAAAATGGGTATGAAGTTCTGCATAACAATGTTGGAAGTGCCAAGAGGTCAGTTATATTGTACAAGTTATGGAGACTTAGAAAACAATCGAAATCTGTACGTCAGTTCCCTGATAGCACAGTGTACTGTGATGTTAGCAATAATTTTTTTGTCACACACAGCAGGGGTTTGACTCCTGGGAGTGCTACTAAGTTGTATGCATGTATGCATATTCATACCCCTCAACTGTAGAGACTGTGATACAATGTTCAGATAGAAAGCTGTATGCATAATTACACTCAACAACTGTACAGAATTTGCTTGAATGTTCAAATTGTATGTTGTATGCGTATTTATACCCCACAGCTGTTCCAATCTGTCCAGCAGGTTCAGATAAATGGCCCATATCATCAGCTTGGTATCGTGTTCCCCTGAAAATTCAGTGTGATGATCCAAGAAATCAATGTCAATGACATATAACTGATAGTCAAACGTGTACATAGTCAGAGAATATATATGAAAACAAACCTGTCATTCTAGCACCTCATCCAAAGTGTATGACAGCAATTCTCAACATATGTTGCATTAACACCTGCAGCCTGTCATGCCTGTATTTAAGACACAGGTCACATATATAATAACCTATAAACATACCGGTGTACAATATAAGGCCATTATGTAGTGTAATAATACATGTAAGGGAAAGATCACTGCAGTGACTAAGAATGTTGTGAAAACTACAAGGATATATTAGTTGTTAATTGAATCCTCTCTCTCACCCCTATCATTTGTGCATAATAACCCAATGACACTCCTCAAATGGTATGTGTACACTCCAAACATTTTTGGGACATATGTCCTAATGGTTAATAAATATTCACATTTGTTTCTATGTATGTGCCATGTTAAAATGCACCCATACTGGTGGCCTGTTGCCATCAATGAAGCCCGCATGATCCTGTAATGGCAACTGTTGTTCCATATATGCATGTGTTCTTCTTGCTCTGCAGCTGTGTTAAATCTGGTGTGTCAGGTTAATGGGAATACCTATGCATGCTGTTATAACTAATCCTGAATGCTGTTGACTGTTACTAACCCATATCTGCCATAAACCTGCGACAACACAGCTCGTATGAGAAGGCCGGTCCCAACGGACCCACCTGTCCCACCTCAGCTGGCCATGGCACCGGGCACCAGCACATCTGGGAACCAGCCTGGGACCTCCTCCTCCATGGGCCCTGCACCACCTTTGGGAGGAACAGCTGCAGGGGTCACCCGTCAACAGGTCTGGGCCGTGGTGCAAAGGTAGCTCGATCTGGAGTATCAAGAGCGGCTACGCCAGCTTGAGGGCCGAGTGGCACTATAAGTGGGTGAGCCTGACTCTCCTACACAGCCTCCAGCACAGCCACCTTTGGGGCCATGAAGGTGCAGTGGTGACTGCCCATGGGTGGGTCCTCAGTCCCACTGTTTACAGTTGGGGGCTCATGGGCTTGTGACTTCCAAACACCCTTCCCTGTCCAAGGTGTTTATCCCCCACATGTGTCATATACCGTCCCTGTATGCATCTTGTGTGTCTTGTCTGTTAACATACCCAACCTCCCTCCCCAAATAACATACTACCCCTCCCGAACATCCCACTCTCACCTGAAAAAAAAGGGCAATCTGTTCCCACAAAAAAATCTCGCCCCATACATAGCTGTCCATTTTGCACACGTGTCCATTGGACACATGTAATCTGGTCTAAATGGCATCACAATGAATATAAGTTGTCCTCATCCATCTCCCAGGGGTTTGAGGGTTCAAAAGTACCTGCAAATATAGTGTATACGCACAGCTGTTGCTGTAGAAGAAATGGGCAGCTATGGACCTTTCCTATACCCTTCCTGCACATGCCTAGCTATTTTCCCTACTGTCTTTCCCTCTTTGTGCCCCATTTTTCACCACTTTCTGATCAACTCCTTTTTCTTTTAAAGAAATTAGCGCAGGGGTAAGCAGCAGTAAGCACTATTAAGCAGCGGTAAGCAGGTTTGCACTAGGGTAAGCTATGGCTTATACAGGTTGAGAAATCTGAAGCCAACTGACTGTAAGAAAACATAAGCGGAGGTTGGCAGTGCTTACCTTCACGCAAACCCGCTTACAACTGCTCAAAAGTGCCTTAATCACACTGTATCCAATGGCCCTTGTTCTGCCTAGCAACAAAATAAGCAGCCTCTTCTAGGATCAAACCCAGGACTCTGCACACCATAGCCAAAGTGATTTACCACTAAGCCATCTCAGATATGCATATCCTTGATGTATTCACAAATTTATCATCCAGCCCAGTCATTCAACAGTACAGAGAATGTATTCCAACATGTAGCTGTATGTGTGTGAGTAAATATAGTAATGTCTAAACAGTTACGACATATTGATATACATATATATATATATATATATATATATATATATATATATATATATATATATATCTACACACACATATAAATATTTATGAACATATAAACATGCAAATGCCTACATCTATAGATATATATGTCCACGTCTACATGTCTAAATATATATGGCAGGTTATATAATTATGTCAGCAGATATATATATATATATATATATATATATACATACATAGCTATATACGAACATACATCTGTAGATAATGGGGAAATAACAAAACATATATGTCCTCATGCAACGTTAATGGGGTTGAGAGGCCCCACACAATATACATCTGGTACGTATAGGTATACCCCCCCAGCCAAGCATGACCCCCCATGTAATACAGTACCAAGTGTTGCAGATCCCATAACCAGGGCCAGACACAACATGGCCATCCCTAGGATACATATATACAGACTCAAATTTGCAGATACAGTTTTATATATATATATATATATATATATATATATATATATATATATATATATATATATATATGTGTGTGTGTGTGTGTGTGTGTGTATGTGTGTATATATATATATATATATATATATATATATATATATATATATATATCTCTAACTACACATGCACACACAGATTTGTACAGTAATATACATATGTAGTATGTGCACACAATATGGAGCAGCCAGTATTCCTGCAATCACCACCTTACCAACTGGAAACTGTATGAGCCACCCATACGAATGACATTCATAGCCTGCAACATATACCCACAGAGATAACAAAGGTTATAACACCGCACACAGGTGTGGATAAATGAATGTGAAAGCTTTATTTGTGTACTATGACAGTTGTATATGCCATGTCATATAGTTGTTTAGACACTGACATCCATATGAGCAGTGTAATGCAACCGTGAAACAGTTATACTAAGACAGTAGTCTGGAAAGGTTGACATATGTTGCTGTCCAGGCCAAGGCCTCCAAGTAGTACATTAGTAATGACAGACTGGGCCACAGCATACCAGGCAATCACCAGTACATAATGCAGATGTATAGATCAACAGCCTCTATCTACACTCTGTAAACAATCCCTAGGGGGGGCAGACCCCAGCTGACACAATGGGATGTATCTGTTACATAACAAGGCATACCTGACACCATCACAATCACACAGACAAACAGAACATCCCGTATGGCAGGCGGCAGTAGGCCTGATTTAACCAAGGTGGATTGTATGGTAAAGTACATCCAGATACCTTAAGGCAGCCTATCCCAGATACCCACACATGTTGTAACAGCATAGGTTAGTCATGGTGCACCCCCCTCCACTCACTAATACTGGGCCATATACCACTGTAACATACACTGGTCTCTGGAGTTCATTAGGGCACACATGTATTGTGTAGGTGAAACCCACACATATATGGCCCCAACCCCCCAGTATGTGTAGGGGACACAACAGCAGTGGAATGATGGCAGGAATGACAGCATGACATACACACAGCCCACTACATAACAACGCCTGACTGCATGTCATATGTGCAAAGCCTGGTATGTAGGTGGAGGACTGAGGCTGGAACACAGGCACATATGTGTAAAACTGTTGTCATACAGTAAGCAATATATGTATATGTGTACATATCTATATGGATATATGTATACTTATTTATACATATATGTTCACCATATGTCCTGCACATGGAGTGGAGCCCTACCTCAGCCCCAATAGTCCCAACCTGTCAGTGCAAGGGGATGCCACGTATGTAGTGCATGTATATTTGTAGACTATTGCTACTGTAATAGGGATTGTCTTCACAGAAATGGTGTGTGTAGGAGGCCACATCTGCTGTTAACACGTGCGCCATTGGTTACTTACAGGCATCCTAAGGTTATCATAGTACAGTACCTCTGCTAGCACAGTAACACCCCTGTGGACTACAGCTGCGATATGGCCAATATATGTGGACAGTCTGACACACTCGGGTCAGTCCAGGGGTATACACAGAACCCCTTCATGCAAGACATGTGGACCAGGCCTGTCAATGTGGATGTTACCAGCCATGTAGATGGGTATAACACGTACATACTGGTATACATTTGCCCCCATATGTTATGCATTCATACACCCCTGTCTGTTCTGACACATAATAACCATTGGTACAGAGGTGCCATGGCCACATACTAGCCATTAGTTACTGACATACGTCTGAACAGCCTCCCTCTGCTTTGTCTGACATACATGACTGTTATGGTGGCCAGGCAGCAGTACATCTGGCAAGTATCTGGACATGACATCTCACTGGATAAGTACAGTAAGCTGCTAGGCATGTAGCAAAGCACACTGCAGGCTACAGGCAGACTGATTCAACACTGGGCTACATCTCTTATGTGGGAATACACATGTAGCCGCATAGATAGCAGGCTCTACAGGCATGTCGCATCACAGAGTAATAGACACCTGTGTGAAAGTGCATAACCACAACCAATGTGAACACAGCCACATATGGTAAGCTAGCGTACTGTTACAGTATATGGACTATCTGATGTACACCATCCTCATATGAGCCACTCACACAACAACCCTACATATTCTGGGCCACCACAAAGTGTGGTCTGATGGCTGTCTGTGGTTTGGAACATGTGTGTGTTCACCCCTACAAACGTGTAAGCTGATAGGCTGACATACAGTGGAGCAGCATGTAACATCAGATAGAACAGGACCAAGAACAATGACAACTACCACAGTCTCTACACAGGCCAAGGTACACATGCACTATACACACACTGTTGACAATTACCAGACTTACATATACCTCAGTTCTGTACACACAACCACAGAATACCCAGCCTATGTCTTCAAATATAAACCCTACTATACATAACGTGTAGCAGTCTATCTCAGTGGCTTATCAGATATGCTGTCACTGAATATGGTGTACAGAACATATGCACCCCCTACTGCATGACATATGTACAAAGGTTGACAGGGCTGTGGCTGGAGGCACAAACACAGGCCCAATATTGACATGTTGCTGTGATGACCACATACATTTCCTGCCGTAACAAGGTTTGATGCAACATATGTCCTATGAGGGATATGACATCAGTAACTCTCCCGGCTGTCACCATCTACTGACTGCAATCCTCACACTACTTTCTGCAGTTGAGAGATAGGTGCTCTGTGGGTAACACAAGGAACACAAAGCACCACACACTGCTCAGTCTGCAGATGACCCTACAGATGGGGATTCCTCATAAACATAGCACTGACATGACAAGTATTAAAACATGTAGGACAGCCATATCCACACACATCCTGTTAAACCAATGGTACCCCCAACTGCAGTATTGCAGCACTTACAGTCTGTAGTCAGGACAGGCACATCCCCTTCCTGTATGTTGGTCTGTTTCCACAGTGCATGTTGTCAGAGCTAAGTCCCCAATCCATCGGTGATGCTGTTTGCCAAACAACAGATCTAGTTCCTGCTCACAGTGAATGAAAAGGCCTAACACCAACAAGATGTTCCTAGATATTGGTGTGTGTTTCCATGCAATTGGCTATGGGAATGTTACCACAGCTGTTCCAAATGCAATCAGCTAGAGGAGGGCTGTAATCTGTGCAAAGACCATCAGCTGATCATGAGCATCACTGACAATACACATGCCGCTGCCTAAGCAAAGCAGGTGTAAGTCTCCACATCCACCAGAGAGGGAGTGAGAGAGGCAGACAGAGGCAAATATAAGTCAGGGTGGGTTGGGAGAGTAAAAGGTGAGCATGTTTGTGTCACACACCTACCAGTCCTGGGTTTCAAACCCGTGACTGACTATGTACTGATATCACATCTGTTATCCCTGCACTGTGGATATGTGATTTATGCTAGGGGCATCATATAAGAAATTTTACAAACACACTCAACATTGGGGTCCAGTTGTTGCACACTCACAACCAGCTCCACACAGGACATGAATGACAAACATCAGCAGATTAAGACACACACATACACACACACACACACACACACACACACACACACACACACACACCTGGGATTAGAACCCCTACCTAACTAGTTGTTACACTACAGCACTATGCCATTACAGAATGCGCCATGGAGATTATTGGAGTACTTTTTCCCCAAATGTTTATTTCACAGTGAGTGACATCAACAGGACTGCCAAAGTAGAGCAAATGAATTGTAATGAGTGTGACTAGCCAAACATGCATTGCTCTCTACACAGGCATAGGAACAGACACAAAAGCATCCACAACTCTCATGTGTGAGAATAGAACCACTACCAGAGTTCCATATCACACTACAGCATTACGCTGTTACAGAGCACACCACAGAGATTGCTGGAGTATTCGTTCCCTAAAGGTGTACTTCACACTGATTGACATCAGCAGGATTGCCAAAGTAGGGCATTTTAATTTTATTGAGTGTGACTAACCTAAATTGCCCTAATGAGTCTGTATACATTAACCGCTGTTCTGGTCAGAACAAATATAATCTGCCTTTGCAGGTCATGAACCCAGGACCCTGCACACTATAGTCATAGTAATTAATCACTCAGCCATCACAACAGTACATGGGACTGCGGTTCCACCAAAGTAATCCCACCATAGGCTAATCAAACTGAACATGTGGAAAGAATGTATATATTGTTGTCCGTAAAATGTAAAAGACCTCTCCAATGCCAACTTCATTCTACTCAAGGTAGAAGTGACAATGTTTGTGACACCCATGGAGACAGGAGCTGACAGTTCAACTGATGAATCCTGCACTAAGGCACTGTATGAGCACAGACAATTGTGCATGATTCCTGACATCCCACATAGAACCACGACACTCACCAATGGTCTCCTGCCATTAACAAAGTATACAACACATGGTAGACACTGTTGAAGGAAAAAGGATAATCCAAGGATGCAAACAACTACTTTACCAGCCCCAGTAAGATGTTGAGATCCCTCATGGAATCATCCAAAGCTGATTATGTAACTAAAATTTCCACAGATTCCAAAGACAACCACACAGCATTCTATAGTTATGACCAAATTCTAACTGGCAATGCTCAGAAGTGCTCTGAGCTGCAACAGAATGGCATTACATAGACTGCTCCCACTGAATGTGCCAATATTCTGGCAGATTGATTTAGTGCCACATTCACCCTGTCACACCCCCAAAAGGGCATATGTCAATACGTAAAGAGTTCCATTGCCCAGTAATCATGGCCACACAAGCAGAAAATGCAGTACCCACAACTAAAGGTACAGCATCCATGGGACCAGATGACATCCTGGGCTGTGTACTACATGAACTGCAAAATGGAATGGCAACTCACCTAACTGTCATGTGTAATCATAGCCTCGCATCAGGCCTGGTGCCCACTGAGTGGCACATAGCTGCAGTTATCCCACTCTACAAGGGGGGGGGATCCACCTGTGATCCCTGGAACTACCATCACATCAGTCTGACAAGCCTGATCTGCATGGCCATGGAATGCATTATCAGGGATGTTTTGAATGCAGGCATTGGCAACCTTCAAACACTGGACCCCACACAGATTGGGCTGATGGAATGCCAGTCATGTCTCCTGAAATGATTGCCTACTTTGACTCAGTCTGCATAGCTGTTGAAGAGGGTAAGGCAGTCCACAAAACTGATGTGGACCTCGCCAAGCCCTTCAACACCATCCCCCAGTCTGGAAACCCAGATTAACATACTAATCCGGCCATACATCCCTATGCCACTCTCTGGTTTGCCACATGGCTTACTGACAGAACCCAAACTGTAGGAGTAACTGACTCCAAATCCATCCTCAGACAAGTGACAAGTGGCGTACCTCAGGGTTCAGTCCTGGGACCACTGTTGTTTGGCATCTACATCTCTGAAGTACAGGCCAACAATACGGGACTCTGGTTAACAAAGGTAACAAATGACTGCAAAATGGGAGTCATTATGAGCCTGACTGTACTGCATGAAATGTTACTGATACCAGCCTGACATCATACAGGTGGGATGGAGTACTGTTAACATCTTGTGCCCTTGCCATGTAAGTTCCTGGTTATGGGATCTGCAACAGTTGGTAGTGTATTGCAGGACAGACGTGTTTGGCTGTGCGGGGGAATACCTATTTGTGCATGGCGGATGTTGTTTGTGCCTGTCAGCCCCATTAATGGGGCATGTGGACATATATGTTTCTGCTATGTTCCCACTTTATCTACAGATGTATGTCCATATATACCTATATATATATATATATATATATATATATATATATATATATATATATATATATATATATATATATTTTTTTTTTTTTACATATATCAATATGCTGTATCTGTTTAGACATTAATATATTTTCACATACATCTACATGTTGGAATACATTCTCTGTGCTGCTGTATGACTGGGCTGGATGATATGTTTGTCAATACAGCAGGGTTATGTATATCTGAGATAGCTTAAAGGCAAATCGCTTGGGCTATGGTGTGCATGGTCCTGGGTTCGAGTCTAGCAGAGGTTGTTTATTTTGTTGCTAGGCAGAACAAGGGCAGATGGATACAGAGTGATTAAGGCACTTTAAAGCAGTTGTATGCAGGTTTGTGCAAGTTTGCGTGGAGGTAAGCACTGCTAAAGTCTGGTTACAGTTTCTTATACTCAACTGTGTTAATGTGCCTTAATCTCTGTATATCCAATGGGCCGTGTTCTGCCCAGCAACAAAATAAACAGCTCTTGCAAGGCTCAAACCAAGGATGCTGCACACCATTATAAAGTGATTTACCACTAAGCCATGACAGATACAAAGAGATTTGATGTTTGCAGAAACATATCATCCACGTCAGTCATGCAACAGTACAGAGAATGTATACCAACATCTAGATGTATGTGTGTGTGCCTATATTAATATCTAAACAGATACAACATATCTAGATATGTAGATATATATATATATATATATATATATATATATATATATATATATATATATATAAATTTCTAAAACTATATACATATATATCAATATATATGCACATATATACATGCATATGCCTAAATCAACACATATATGTGTCTACACCTATATGTCTACATATACACAGCACGTTACATATGTGTACGCAGATATATATCTATGTAGGCGCATACAGACATAGTTATATATATATTAGCAGATGTATAAATCTATATATGTATATATGGCCATACATTTGTAGATAGCAATGGCAGATTAACAAATACACATATGTCCACATGCACCGTTAATGGGGTTGAGAGGCCCCACACACTATATGTCTGTACGAATAGGCATCCCCCCACAGCCAAACAAGTGGCTGGCCTTGATGTCACATGTATGGGTATGGCTTTGCACCCCAGCCTCTCAGCTAATTTACATCTGTTATCCCTGTATGGTTGACATTGTGATATATTGTAAGGCCTCCATAAAAGAAATAAGCAAAAATCCCTCCTCATTGCCCACAAGTGTCACTCACTCACAACCACCTCTACACAGGTATACAAGTTACAAACACACACCTGTTATGTCTGGGAGTTGAACTCCTACCTAACTAGTTTATTACACTATAGCACTACACAGTTACAGTGCGCACCACAGACATTACTGAAGTACTTCTTCCCCCAAGGTGTATTTCACATTGAAGAACATCAGCAGGATTACCAAAGAAGGCCATTTTAACTACTGTGAGTGACTAGCCTAAAATGCATTGCTCCCTACACAAACAGTAAGACACACACAAAACATCCACAACTGATGTGTGGATATAGAACCCCTGACCAAGGTCTATATCACACTACAGCATGGAGCTGTTATAGGGCACACTACAGGGATTACTAAAGAAATTCTTCCCCAAAGGTGTATTTCACAATGAATGACATCAGCAGGATTGTCAAAGTAGGGCATTCGAAATGTACTGTGAGTGTGTAGCCTATAATGCATTCCTCCATACACAGACATTGGAACACACACAAAACATCCAGAACTGCCATGGGTGGAGATGGAACCCTAACACTGTTCTAAATCACACTACAGCAGTACTCAGTTACAGGACGCACTACAGAGATTACTGAGCTACAACCTTACTAGAGGTGTATTTCTAGGTGGGTGACATCAGCAGCCTTGCCAAAGTTGAGTATATGAATTCTAAGGAGTGTGAGTACCCTAAAAGGCATTCTTCTCTACTCAGTCTAAGTCAGAGAGAGACACACGCACACACGCAGTTGCCAAGTCTGGGGTTAGAACACCTACCTAACTACTTTATCACACTACAGCAGTATGCAGTTACAGGACGTGCTATGGAGATTACTGGGTTATGACTTTCCCAGAGGTGTATTTCTAGGTGAGTGACATCAGCAGCCTTGCCAAAGTTGAGTATATGAATTGTACGGAGTGTGAGTGGCCTAAAAAGCATTGCTCTCTACTCAGTCAGACACACACACAGATTCACACACACACACACACACACACACACACACACACACACACACACACACACACACACAGTTGCCAAATCTGGGGTTAGAACACCTACCTAACTACATTATCACATGACAGCTGTACGCAGTTACAGGACCCGTTACAGGGATTACTAGGCTATTACTTTCCCAGAGTTGTATTTCCAGGTGAGTGACATCAGCAGCCTTGCCAAAGTTGAGTATATGAATTGTATGGAGTGTGAGTGGCATAAAAAGCATTACGTTTTACTCAGTCAGACATACACACACACAGATTCACACACCAACACACAGTTGCCAAGTCTGGGGTTAGAACACCTACCTAACTACTTTATCACACTACAGCAGTATGCAGTTACAGGATGTGCTATGGAGATTACTGGGTTATGATATTCCCAGAGGTGTATTGCTAGGTGAGTGACATCAGCAGCTTTGCCAAAGTTGAGTATATGAGTTGTATGGAGTGTGAATAGTCTAAAACGCATTGCTCTCTACTCAGTCAGACACACACATTCACACACAAACACAGTTGCCCAGTCTGGAGTTAGAACACCTATCTAACTACCTTATCACATGACAGCTGCATGCAGTTACAGGATGCGCTACAGGGATTACTAGGCTCTTACTTTCCCAGAGTTGTATTTCCAGGTGAGTGACATCAGCAGCCTTACCAAAGTTGAGTATATGAATTGTACGGAGTGTGAGTGGCCTAAAAAGCATTGCTTTCTACTCAGTCAGACACACACAGATCCACACACCAACACACACAGTTGCCAGGTCTGGGGTTAGAACACCTACCTAACTACTTTATTAAACTACAGCAGTACGTAGTTACAGGACACACTACGGAAACTGGGCTATGATATTCTCAGAGGTGTATTGCTAGATGAGTGACATCAGCAGCCTTGCCAAAGGTGAGTATATGAATTGTACGGAGTGTGAGTAGCCTAAAAAGCATTTCTCATTACACAGTCAGAGACAGAGAGACACACACACAAACACACACTCGCCGCGTCTGGGGTTAGAATTACTACCTAACTAGTTTATCACTACAGCAGTACACAGTTATGGGACACGCCATGGGGATTGTTGAGCTACAGCTCTTCCAGAGGAGTATTTCACATTGGATGACCTCAGCAGGCTTGTCATGATACTGCTATGGGGAGGGCGATGTGTGCATGAGCCATAACCCATTCATGTAGGGGTTGTCATGTCACATGCAGACACACACGGGGTCATATGCCACAGGCACCTGTATACAGCTACTAGGTGACTACTTCCTTGTACAGTCATGTTGCACAGCTGGCACATGTACCATATAGTCTGTCATGCTGACAGATACTGGTGGCTAGTATGTGCAGTGAGTGACACCTGCACCTCACGCTTCACTATCTCCAGCTCATGTAGCCCCTGGTAGGTTACCCTGGGTCTGTACACTCTTCTCCATCTCCTCACTGTAGGTTGCTCAGCAGCATTCACATCCTCACCACCCTCAGCCTCTTGCACATGCTGGTTTATGATAGCAAAGCAGCCCATAACATTTTTTCTCTTGCTTTCGTTGTGTAAAATTTCCCCGTCTGTATACACTGGTGGTGCAGAGGTTTTGGGAAAAACAAGGGGGTCAGGTGTTTGCATAGTTTATAGTGGTGTGCTGGGCTGGGCTGGGCTGCTGCCTGTGTAATTGGCTGATTCTGATACATGTCACCTGTCAGCTAATCTAGTTCTCCTTGATTACCTTCCTACTGCTGTTTTCCCTTCCCATTGCCTCCCTGTTTAAGCCTGTGTGTGCGCCATGCAAATGGAGTGCTCAAATATGCACAGAGCTGCTATTTCCTGGTTTAACTTCCTTTTTCTTCCTGTAAGACCCAGTGCGTGGTGCGCACACCCGCTCACACTTTGTAAAGAGTGCTAGGCAGTTTGGACACACCTCTAACTTAGCTGTGCTAAGCTAGGAGCAGTCCCGAGCCACAGGGCTCCAATCCACTTACAGTATACCTGACACCCCCCCATGATGTCACCTATATCTTAGTCTTGCACCCAGCTATTTCTGTTCTTACACTCTTGGGACCTGCCTCACACCCTGGAGAAAACTGGTATTCACTAATCTTTCCCTCATTTGCATAGGATTGCCTGCTAATGCATACTTACATGTCTCACACTGAGCCTCTCCCCTTAGCAACCACTACTCACTGGCCAGGTTGTCTTCTGCCTGCCATTGACTTGCATAGCAGAATACTGATTTTAGTTAGAATGCTCATTTTATGTTTATTTTCTTATTTTCCCCCCAATCCAATTTGCCCTATGCGTAAACAGCCGAGATCGGCGAAAAAAAATAAAAGTTGATTTTTTTTCATTTTTTAAACAGTTTGCAATGCCAATGGCCTTATACTTGGCCATTGGCATGCTTACTCAGTGATATGCCTATTTTATTTGGAGCTGTCATAGCTCTGTTTCGGAATTTACAGAAATGTACTCGATTACTAACTGAGTAAATTTCTGCAGATAGCACTAGTCTTGCACAGACTATTGCAAGCTTCCTGGATTGCAAAATCACCTCATTTGTATGGATTTCTCCTGCAAATTAGGTGATTTGCATACTAGGGCTTAGTCCATGCAGGATTAGTGCCAGAGCTCTCGTACATGCCCCTTCAGGCTGTTCCTGGATCACACGGCAGACATATTGCCTGCGTGGACTCCTGCACTCATCTTGCACTCAGTGCAAGCTTTTGAGAATCCGGACGTCTGTCTATATATATATAGAGAGAGGGTGCTATATTTGAATAATTTATAATATTGAAAAATCAAAATATAGAAAGTCAAAATATTGAAAACTCATAATATTGAAAAAAAGGAGTTTGCCCTTACCTCTGTGTTGTGCCATCCTAGGTTAGTATATAATTAGCAGGGGTTGTGGGGGTCTGGCCACACTGGATTAAAAATGTTTCAATATTTTGAGTTGCAGTATTATAAACTACATTTATAATAATATTTCATGACTGAATTATTCATTTGTAGTCATCATTTTTATTTTACTATTTGTCCATTGTAAGGATAGAACTCACAATGTTCTGATCATTAAGCATTAATAGTGAATGGGCAACATGCTGAGCACTGATGCTGCTAAAGCTGACATAAGCTCCTGTCATGGCAGCTGTCAGGCATGTTCTTTGGTGTATGCAGAGAGCTGCATGTTCCTGTCCTGTCCTGTTGTGTGGTTATCATAAATTTCTGCTTGTGCTAAATTGCAATGTTCAGAGGCAGGTGCATATTGCTCATAGCTATTATCTGACCTGCATTCTTTCCTTGTCTTTTTGTTGTTTCTGGTTCTTTCCTTGTAGTATGTGTTCATGTATAATTTTTTCTGCACCTTATTCTTTTCTGTAGTTTTATGTTTTTCTAATAAGGTTGCCAGCTTTCTTTGTGGCTAAAACCGGACAAAAGTCACGCCCCTTGCATCACCCATAACTCCACCCATTCCCACCCCCTCTCCCATCCATGCTCCGCCCATTTTGTAACATCACTGTGACATCAGCTGATGGGAACGCCCTCTTTTTCTGTTCCGGATGTCTGCTTTCAGCCAATTTACTATGCTTTTCTGTAAAAAAGCATAGTAAATCAGCAAATTTAACAAACACTGATAGTCTGTTTCCTTTTGTGAAACAGAATACTGGAGTTTGTACAGTGTTTTCCTGACTACCAGAGAGTTGATTTGATTTGTGGATAGTCTAGAAAAAAACGAATAAGACCACAGGCAATACCGCGAAACTGGCTTACCTAGTGCCCAGTGTCTGCACCTGATAGAGCACCCATCCCCTCAGCTAATCATCAGAAGACGAAAGAAAATCCATTACCTAAACCTGGATTCACACCCCTTCGGTACAGGCAAAGGGAAAAAAAGTCATTTGACTTTTCCTGTAACAAACAGATTTGTGCACTTACACCAACTTTATACAAACTGGCTTCCTACATCCAAGTGACTTTCTTAATACAACTTAACACATATTAAGCTCTGATGTGCCTTTTGCCGCCATCATCAGAAATGCTAGTAGAGAAAAAGAAGACTGCAGAAACTGTCATTGTTGATCAGTCCCATCACCCTCCTTATGTTGTACACCAGGTGGCTGCCTCCTTTACCTCATCCTTGCTAAAAC
Organism: Protopterus annectens; assembly: GCF_019279795.1. Taxonomy (NCBI): domain Eukaryota; kingdom Metazoa; phylum Chordata; order Ceratodontiformes; family Protopteridae; genus Protopterus; species Protopterus annectens. Next base: position 704,441,879 of record NC_056748.1, read on the forward strand.
TTGTGATGGCAGCCACTCACAGGTCAGCCTCCAGATTGCCACTATGCTCAGTTCTGATCAATGGTGCCATGATACTCCTTCCTTCATGTTAAATACCTTCTCCCCTACAAAGTCACATAGAAACATATATGCATGCCTTACAAATGCAAAATGGCCAACCTCCTGATCATGGCTGTTCCTTGAAATCTTGTTGACAGTGAAGATGTGATAATCCATTGGTACCACTGACTGCCTCAAAGAATGTAAGATGAGAAGGTCAAATGACAGCTTTTCTGGCACATATTGCCCATTTGCTTTTACACTTCCTTAAATTCATTTTCTATAGCAGTGTTGCACAAAATTCTGACACCCAGTTAATCACTTCAAAAAATTATCATTGTACCTCGGCTCTTCCAAGAGAGCCCCTAATTCCATATAATCATCCTCCCCAAGCCCCACACTGGTCATTGTGTAAACAAGGTAAGAGCCATCATAACACTGGTGTTCAGGAACTCATAACAAAGCATTAGCTTTGCATTTAACAATTTACTCTACTCTTAAGGAAGTAACAACATGCTTTGGAATGTCATCTCTTTTCAAGAATACTCATTTGAATAGCCCAGAATTACATGTTTTACTTCATTAACTAATATTTAAAAATGCATTGGCAATAGTAATGTAAAACAATGTCCCTAACTATATTTCAGACTTTGGACATGCTAATAAGAAAATAAGCAAGTCCACAAAATATTCTAAGCAACACCCGAATCCCCTGTTGCAATTATCAAAGTTAGATTTCAAGCCACAGTAGCAAAGACTGTCCAGTATACCAACACCCCCCCCAACCAGCATCTCAGACGTGTCATTTTCCTTCTTCCCTTGTCAGAGAATAACCCTGTGAATTGTTACTGTTTAAACCAAAATACAAAAAAAGTCACAAGCCATTCATTAAAAATTGCAAGAAAGAGTCCTCACTATGTAATACATTAAATCTCCTGTATAATCTATTTACCTGAATTACCTACTGAAAAAAAAAAAAGAAAAATGTATCTGTGGACTCACTGGACTGTGAAGTACTGTTGTTACTTACTTTTGTTCCTTATTGTTCTCTCTGCTCAGCTTCAGAGCTCTCATACGCTGGACAACGTCCACTACCTACCACATGGACTTAGCCCACTCTTCAGAACTGCTAGCTTAAAATTCGGCACAACTGCAAATTAGATTTAGTTCCACCATTCCATGCTGGTGTTGTAAGCATGCGCATAATTCTCTTTAAAGGAGAAGACGGTGCTAATTCTGCAATCAACGCTACCTGCTGCCTGCAGTTGTAGTGAGAGGGTGGGCATGGTGCTCGCTCACGGTGGCACATGTCTGGTTTTGAATGATATTTGTAACCGGACAATTTCTCAGAAAACCGGACAGTCTGGTCAAAAAACGGACAGCTGGCAACCCTAAAATTTGTGTAGACTATTGTTTAGTTTGTTGTTGTTGTATTACAGGTCTCAGGCCTGTAGTATACATCTCCATTTTGTGATATTATCTTTCTTCCTGACATTTTGCAAGTTGCAGCTTTTTACCCAGAATGAGTGGGCTGCAGTCAAAATGCTGCACATGTCCGGTTTAGCAAAAGGGTCAGCATAGATGCATGCATCAATATATGCAGTCCATCTCATGCAATATTGTCTATCTTCAGAAGTGAACTGGAGAATACTTTATTCCTCATTATACCTTGTCCCATGTTGTTGCTGTTCTGGGACAAGTTACTCATCTTTCCAAGAGATTTTTTTGCTGGAAGGAAGCATCATACTACAGTCAAAGTTTCTCCTCATTATGGTTTAGAATAGACTCCCACATTTTCCATGTCAAGATTAGTCCTTACTAATAGTCTTAGTGTATTGTGGGTATCCATAACAACAGCCTTAATTTAATATATGTACAAAATTCTGTAGCTGCAAAGTGCCACCTTGTGATGGGAAAAAGATCACTGTATGCAGGGATGAGAAATAGTCTTGTATGTTGTGTAAAATGCATTGTATATAAGCTAGAGGCTTATGCTGTACTGGCTTTGATGTTGATGGTAACTGGATTCTCTCCTGAGTATGGACTTGTATACATGTGTGTGTGTGTGTGTGTGTGTGTGTGTGTGTGTGTGTATGTGTGTGTGTGTGTCTGCATGTATAGACATGTATATATGTGTGTGTTCCTTCTAGCATTTTAAGCAGTTTACAGACTTACACCCTTGTATATAACCCTCTGGTAGTCTAGGGATAGCTCAGGGAACCTCTGCATGATAAATAAATACCTAGCTGGCTTCTTGCACTCATAGCTGGAAAATTTTGACATGACAAATGGGATACGACCTTGAAGTAAATTTGCCTATTATCTAGAACTCACGCAAGCAGATATTAAAAATGGACCTCATTTATTTTATGAGGAGCCAGGGCATGTCCTGCTGCGCATAATTAGCAATAAACTTATCTCTGCTTGAGTACTTTTTATACTGTTTGTATTTTTTTATTGATACTGTCTTGGTTATGTAGCTATCACTTATGTGGAACGCTGTAAGGGTGATTTATGAGGTGCTCTGTTTTCCTTGTACAAGGTGTGTGTGTGTGTGTGTGTGTGTGTGTTGGGGGGGGGGTAAATGAGCCTTTTGGTTTTCAGTATGTCTTGTTTCCTGTTTCTCACCAATTTTGATCAATGCACATTTGTGTAATGCAAATAATGTCTTTTCTGATGTGGAACGTTTTCCTGTGCTGTTGTCCCTCACCTGCGGTCATGGCTGAGAGGGTCTGCTTCTTTAAGTTTCCTGTATTCTTCTTTAAGTAGGAATTCCTTGTCCTGTGCATACATCACAGAGGAAGCAGGTTTTGTAAGCACAGTGTAAGTACCCTTTGCAGAGTCTGCATACATCTGGAGTAATGCTTCTACTGAAATCAGAAGCAGTGTGTCAGGACGGTGCAGTTAGCATAAAATTTATAAGCTGCAATAATGTAAGCACAAGTGATCTATGAAATATATTGAATGGAAGCAAATTCTTGTTGTCACTTAAGAAGACTCCCTGGATCATCTACTGTGTTCAGCAATATTTAATGGCTTTAACTGTCTTGAGTTTTTTCATGAGTCGACAATCTTTCTTTGAAGAAAAAAATTAACTGCAAACTAAAATGTGGGTGTTGTTCACTTCAATGGGATTTAGAGGACAGGATCCCACTTGAACTGATGACTCAGAGCAGCTTCTATGGTGGTGTTTTCCCCTCTTCCCATTGTGATATGTGGTTTACAGTTGCTAATATGTTTTCCATTTCTGGAAGGCCATGTAGAAATATTTGGGAGATGTGCATTTTTTTTTTTATTTACATTTACCAGGGGTAGTACACTGATCAAATACATGATTAGTTTGAGACTCAGCACAGGAGAAATACAAAACATTTTTCAAACAAATAAGGCAGAAATGTAAGCAGTAGCAGAGTAGTTCAGATTAGTTACATTAAAAAAAAAAAATATATATATATGTGTGTGTGTGTGTGTGTGTATATATGTATGTGTGTATATATAAATATATATATATATATATATATATATATATATATATATATATATATATATATATATATATATATATATATAAAATTATATTATATATATATATATATATATATATATATATATATATATATGGATTCACTTTATAACCTCGAAATGCTGAATTATCGAATTTCAGTATCTCGAGACTATAAAACCGAATCCACAAAACACCGACAAACAAAAACCACAAAACCACATAACCGAAAACACCGCACACACTACACTAAACATACAACACAACACCCACATCACAACATAAACAAAATAAAACACACATACACAACCCACACACACATAAGCAGGGGGGTGAGCCACCCTGCACCCCCCATGTGGGGGGCTGCACCCCCCACACACCCCTACTTATATATACTAACTCCGAGATTGCACAAACACAACACAAAAGCTCACTCACACACGCACATTCTCCAATCCCTCACACACACTCTAACTCCCACTCAAAACCCTTACAAAACACTCACTTACCTAACATAACACCTACATCCACACACGGCACCACGCACCACCAAAACACAAACCCGGACATTATGTAGCGCAACTTCATAACCGCGAATTCGACATATATTCGACATATGTGAAATTCGCGATTATGAACGTTCGCTATTTCAAACATTCGACTTTATAGCTTCTAGATACTGAAATTCGACATTTCAGTATTTCGATGTTATAAAGTGAACCTATATATATATATATATATATATATATATATAGATATATATAAATATATATATATATATATATATATATATATATATATATAAATATATATATATATATATATATATATATATATATATATATATATATATATGAATATACATACACATTATAGTACACCAGCAAAGTCTAATGAACAACATTTGCATTAGTTTCTAAAGTGAGTCAGCTTTCAATAATTCTGGGGGTGGGGGTTGATAACTTACTGCTGTGTGGATCATACTTGCTTAAAATCGGTTTCTGACATATTCCTGCCTTTTAGGACTGGTTGTATACCATTCTTGCAGTTGTACTGTTGCAATTGCTTTTGCCTTTTCTTTAACATGGACATTGTCTTTCTGGTGCAGAAAATGAATGTCAACTCATAAGCAAACGATTCAGATAAATGTATAATACAAGGTCATTAAAAATACTTTTGGTGGAGTTAGTAAATCAGTTGTCATAACACTTGTGCATCTGACTCACCTGTCCTTACCACATGCTTTTCTTTTCAGCATATAATGTACAAAACATAATTCATCCAATATCCCTCCAACTGATCAGTTCCTGGTTTGTCATGGCAAAACACATTTGGTAGATAGTATGCGGTACATCTTTCAACTCTCTCTCATTTTTGCTGTGTTGTAACCCTGCTTTGGAATGGCGTGTAGGCAGTGTAATTGTCTTACAGTCCGTGACAGACTGGTTTAATTTTGTGCAGTTTTTATATTCCCTTCTCTTACATCCTCCTGACTTGGCAGATTGTCAGTAACAGGCCTGCTGTAAGTCTCTTAACACCCTTTTGCAGACAGTAGTTATTTACGAGATAAGAAACTGCCATTGGCAATTCAACCAGACAGTCATAAAATTTGCAGAATATTATCATAAAACATTTTTAAATGTCATTAAAAGTTTGTAAATGTCTTAATGTTAAATAGGAAGTTTAAACATTTTTTAGGCATTGGTAGAATAAATAATACATTATTTCAACAATTTTGCTCTTAGGAAGGTTTTATGAGCATTGTTTATTATTGATGCAAATAGGACAATTTTTGTTACTTATTAATGAGAAATGTTAGTAATTCTTTTTATTTTTATATATCATTTGTTGCACTGGCAGATTTCTGTTACACAATCATTCTCTTTGTTCAATGAAAAGATTAATAAAACAGATATTTGCAAAAAAAAAATCTGAAACTGTCAAATTGTGGGGTGGGGGTTAGTACTCTCATGACTCTCTTCATCAGACTGCATTAAAAACGCTGGCATTGAAAATGAAAGACTTAGTGACACTTAATTATGACAAGTACTTCCACTCCATTTAGAAATGGATGTATATAGTTCACGGATCGTCTATGAGTATACAGTTTGCTTGTAGTGCATTTTTCACATGGGGTTCAACTGTCTGTATCCGAATAAAATCATAATATTATTTAAGATAATGTGTAATTACATGTCATTTTTTGTTCATAGGTGCTTACTAGGCTAATGATCACCAAGGCCTTTATAAGCCTAGTTGAGCAATCCAACCCAATCATGTCCCTATGTATCATGAGAGTTTATTAGGAATGGGTGTGTTAGTTAGGAATTGTCTAGAGGTTATCTGGGGGGTATGTTAGTTTGGACATTACTGTCTGACATAGGGGTGGTCACACCTGGGGTGAATTTCCAATTTCCCATCCATTGGTCAAGGGGTGGGAGGTTGGCATAATGGTTAAGGTATTTAACTTATAAACCAAAGGTGCAGGCTTTGATTCTCAAATGGGGTAACTGGCTAGGCTTAAAAATGGCCCACAAAGGCAGTTAGCCTAGCACTAATCTATAAATCTATGAACCTAAGATCACATTTAAATAGGGTTGGGAGGGACTCTACTTCACATGGATAAGGAGTCTGTTCCAGAGTGCGGAGATTCTCTGAGACACATATCTATCTTGCCAGCATGTGTTACTTATGTCACAAGCAAAAATTTAAATCCTTGGACATAGTGGTTCTTATACTGTTTTGCGGATGTGCAAAAAGTCCATCAGAGCTAGAATTAAGGATACCTTGTATGATAGGCATTGATCACCTTTTAGTAGACTGTAGAAGACAGCATGCAGAGATAGGGCTATAAGGCAATCCATGTAGGACAATGTGTTTATACTGTGGATTCTCCTGGTAAGGTACCTTTATGGACATTTTAACTGTTGCATATGTCTGGTCAGGTATACCAGTGTGGGCATTATACTCAAATGATGGGTCTGATAAAGGCTGAATGAAGTGGCACTATGGCTTCCTTGGGCCTGAATGCAGTGCCCTTACTTATACATTGGATGATATAGAATGATTTTCTTACCACCTTGGCCACATGTTGGTCAAAGGCCAGATTACTCTCAACATATGTCCCCAGATCTCTGACTACTGGGTTAACTCTCAGGGGTGTTTTATCAGTGGAGTAATTAAGATGGGTGACAGTTTTCCCAAAAGGCACTATAATGCATTTATTGGCATTGTGCAAACTAAATACCTTAACCTTTACCTCTGGAACAGTTTCAGGTCAGGTCCATTCTACGGCTGCCTGCATGAGTTCACCGAGTGGTAGCCCTCAGAGACCCTGCCCTTTTGTTTTTATTATCTTAGACCCTGCCCTTTTGTTTTTATTATCTTAGACCCTGCCCTTTTGTTTTTGTTATCTTAGACCCTGCCCTTTTGTTTTTATTATCTTAGACCCTGTCCTTTTGTTTTTATTATCTTAGACCATGTCCCTTTTGTTTTTATTATCTTAGACCCTGCCCCTTTTGTTTTTATTATCTTAGACCCTGCCCCTTTTGTTTTTATTATCTTAGACCCTGCCCCTTTTGTTTTTATTATCTTAGACCCTGCCCTTTTGTTTTTATTATCTTAGACCCTGCCCTTTTGTTTTTATTATCTTAGACCCTGCCCTTTTGTTTTTATTATCTTGCCCATATAAACCATGACATTTGAGCTAAATTCCAAAGTTATTTGAAAATAGTCAAACTGGAAAGGTTGAATCACAAAACACTGAACCAAAGAGAAGGGAAACACATTTTGTTTTTACAGGGCGCAAGCACCCCCTTCATCCTGTACAACCCCTGATAGTTATACCTACTAACTCTGAGATGACACCACAGTAAGAAAATAGCAAATGTTATGATCCTTGCTGCCCAACGACCACTAGCCTCAAGCCTTCTGGCATGAACACTTGAGAAGCCACCATGACATTTGCCCACATTTTTATAACTAGTTCCACACCGATAGTGGCTTGGTTCAAAGCTTCACAGGCTTTGGCTTCTGATGCTCAAATGTTGGTAACTGAGGGAGCGAGTGATACTTTCTTGGTAGCTGTGAGTGAAGAAACATCAGTATAGAGGTTGTGGCTCTTGCAGTAGGCTGAATGCTAAGTTCTATACCAGCTGGAGGTGATTGGGAAACTAACTCCAACACATGCCTTCTGTAAGTAATTACACTGGAGAGGCATAGAGCTGTGAGGGCAGTAAACACATGCATATCATTACTTATTCCATTCTGACATATTATTCCTCATCCACAACTGATCTGTCATATACTTCCACACCTTAGAATGACCTCACTTACTGGGAAAAATATGTATGGACACCAAAGGCTGGAAGAAAATATACAGTGCTACAATGCAGACAGCTGTTACAACAGGGGTTAACCACAGAGACCAGCCTCTGCATGGCTCCTAAGACATTAAAAACTAACCAGTTAAGTAATATGAAGGAAAATGGAATGCAGTAAGAGCTCAAATACTGTATCAGTATTCCACTGTCCATGTTGTGAAATGCCAATGAGAGGATAAAGAGACACAGCAATGTTGAGTGAGGGCTGATTTGTGATATAATATGTCCCTAACTCAGAACATAACTCTCAAACTCTTAGTGTAAGAAATCTGGACAAAGCTAAAAGTAATGCGGGGATAAATGTCCAAAATCAAGGACAGATTTTAAATACTGCTCTTATAAACTTTAAAAGCTGATAGAACAACAGGTTTTTTGTTAGCATGCATTTTCTGAATAATATAAAGTCTGAAACTCAAATGTCTGTTATTATTTAGTAGCATTAATCCTCTTTGATTTGCCAGAAAAATGCAAATTTTATGAGGAACAGACTAAAACTACAAGGCAAAAATCTGGCAGTTGAGAGGTACGTTTCAGAGTGATGTGGATCATACTGGTGATGAACACATAAAGGATTCAGACTTCACATTTAATAGTCCTCAAAAATGTTTCCATTAAGAGGGACGTAAGCGCATGAGCGGAAGGGAGGAAGTGTTTCATACTATGATATCTCACACTGAGGTTTTGTCACGCAGCTGTTTGTTTTTTTCTTTTCCGTTACTTCTGCACTACAGCCGCATTTTATTTCTCTCTCTTTTTTTTTAATTTGACAAACTTGTTATCTTATACACATCCATTTCCTCAGTTAATTATTTCGATCCACTAACCACCTATCTGCTAATACTTTATTTTCCTCATTTTCATTCTATCTCATACATTTTGCTTTCCTGTGATGTATATATTTTATACAGTTTACATCTTAAAATGTTACGACTCGTGTTAATATTTATCAAGCTCATGTATGCTATGCAGCCTAACCCCTGTATTATTTTCTGTCTTTCTGCTTTCTATATACAACATCTTCTTGCTGCTGTGTGTGTGTGTGTGTGTGTGTGTGTGTGTGTGTGTGTGTGTGTGTGTGTGTGTGTGTGTGTTTTCTGGAAACACTTGTATTTTTCATTCATTGTTCCTATACTAAGTATTAATTGTGTTGATGTCACCTGGGCTGTCTGAAAATGGTCACTGTGGATCAGTGCTCTACTCCAAGTAAACAAACATGCATACATGTATACATACATACATACATACATGTATATATACATGAAGAAATAAATAAACTATGTAGTAGCAGTTTCACTTGCTTTGCACACACCCTCAGTGTTTGATAAGGTCAGATCTGTTTTCCCTTGTTTCATCATTTCATGTACCAGGGATTATTCTGTCTCCTGTCATGGAATCTTGCAGTTCACCATATTGACAGTCTTTGGCATTGTTCTTCAGAATATGCACATCTGTAGTCTTTATAACACTCTTCGCTATTTTAAAGAACAAACCTGTGATACATATGATGTTGCTTTAAAGCTCATAATAAGTCTGACCATCTGACTTAGTGCTGATGTTTTGCCGTTCTTTTCTTCAAGAGAAGTAGGACATAAATACCTTTATGGCTTCTTCCCTAATGATGTTCAGATGTGCAGCATAGTGCACATTGTCAGACTTCTCAGCTAATCCACTCACACTGAGAAGTAAATCAGATTTCTGGATCCAGATCTTCCAGACTTCTGATAAATTTCTTTCCAGTGGAAAAAAAAATCCTGGAGGTTACAGTCAGGACATTTTCTACAGCAAACTCTACTTCTGTATTTACAAACACATAAAGTGTTGAAAGTAAATATATTTCTTCACTTCTACAGACCTCTCTCTTTAGTTCTGAAAGCATTCCTTCACTTTTGATGTCATATGGTGGCTGAATCATGACAAAATAAGACTATACCATCTTTGGTATAACGTGACGAAACTCAAATAAGTGACCCAAAAAAAGAGTGATAACACAAATATATGACACACAAAATGAGATAATCCCATAAAACTGACAACTTCTCTTCCATTATCAGTAGACAACAAACTGCAATCGAATATCATCTAATTAGTGGTACTATTAGACAAATGGGTTTGAATAGCGTAATATGTAGGTTATGGTTAGGATTAGCACACACGAGTAAGGAGGGAAAAGGGGTTTCACCCCCATGGACCACCTTTCTCATGTGTGCTAACATTAACTCTACAGCTACCCTGGCCCTTACCCCCACTCTACTTGCTATGTTACTAAACATCCTGTCATTAACAGTACCACTAATCAAGACAAAAAGAAACAGAACACCCACAACACCAGTCATCCAGATCACTAAAACCTAACCCTAAATCCTAGACACATACACAGTACTTGTTATAATGCAGACTTGCACATTTTCAAGCCTATCACATTTTCACTCAGCCATTCCATTTCCTGCATATTCATACTTACCTACACTATGTACAACTTGAATTCAACCAACCAGTTGTGATTCTCACACATGTGCAGTCACTCATTTTAGTCATTCATTTGTGTTTCTCATATATTTATTTTCTACCAAATTAATGGCATATATCTATATCTATGTCTATATATATATCTATATATATATATATATATATATATATATATATATATATATATATATATATATATATATATATATATATATATATATATATATATATATATATATATATATAGATAGAATCCGTACAGATCCCAGAAAACATTTTTCACTGAATGATTATCAGTGGGGCATAGGTATGCCTGTTCTGGAGATCGTACTACAGCGCGGGTAAAGGAAAATTCTCTTTTCCCCACTGTAGTGGGATCTCGGAGTGAGAGTATTAAAGTAGGGGGGTGTGGGGGTGCAGGGGGGCTTGCCCCCCTGCATAAACGTAGATTTGTTTTTTTTGTGTGTTTTTTTTGACGCACTTTAACGAAAGCGCTTTTTCAGTGAAAAGTGCTTTCGTTAATGTGTGTTCGGTGATAATGGATTCAGGCTTTTGCACTTTTGTGCAAAAGTCCTAGATCTATATATACATATATATATATATATATATATATAGATATATATATGTATATATATATATGTATGGGTCCCCTTCAGAATATTAAAGTCCCATATCAGTGAAACCAAAATCATCGAGATGAAAAGTGTACACCAGCAAAAACGTTCACTGGGAAAGTAACCACTTGGCCACCATGACAACATACACTCAAATAAAGCTATTAAAATCCACCAAAGTGGGAGGCTTTCCCCCCCATCCCCCTAACTAAATATACCAACTCCAAGATCGCACTATAGTGGGGAAAAGGGCAACTACTTCAATGATGTCCAAGGAGTTCCTTTCCTGGGAGTCATCTTCGATGATGTGACCAGTCATGGAAGTGAAGGTTTGATATTTTCAGCTCGATGATGTAGGTTTCGCTGATATGGGAATTTGATACTCTGAAGAGAACCCATATATATATTTCCATATATATAAATCTGCGGTGGTGGTGCTGCGGTAGCGTTGTCACCTCACAGTAAGATGCTGTCCGGTTCGATTCTCAACTAGAGCGTCTTCTGTGTGGAGATATGCGTGAATGGGCGTACCTTCATTGAAGGTTGTGCATCAGGGCTGGTAACTCGGCACGTAAAAATCAACTACCAATCATTAGCGGACCAGAGTTCCGCTGTGGCGACCCCTAATCGGGAAAAGCCGAAAGACACACACAAACAATATATATATATATATATATATATATATATATATATTGTTCCTACACACACACACACACACACACACATATATATATATATATATATATATATATATATATATATATATATATATATATTTATATATATATATATATATATATATATATATATATATATATATATATATATATATATATGGGTCTACTTCATTTGCCCTAACTTCCAATTGACTGATACCCATTTGACTGAGAGCAAATGACTGAAATTTAATTTGACTGACACTTCATTTGACTGACAAGTATTGCTGGCAATCTCCAGAGCACCGTAAGGCAAGTAAATCGAATATGTCCCCTTCCCCACTGTAGTGCGACCCTGGAGTTAGAATATATTGTTAATATTAAAGCAAAACTAAACAATATAATATGAAATTAAGTGGGGGGCCTAGTAACTTTGTCAAACAGTACTTTGGTTAATATCTGTTTAATTGACAAAATTTGGTTGACTAACCAGATGACGGACAGACATGCAAGATCAACATTCCGCAGGTAGGAGATTTACCCTTTTTCTCAGGGATTGTCCAGTCTCAGAGTTAGAATATAACATTATTAGTGGTGCAGGGTGGCTTCTGCTAAAACAATGCTTTTTATGTGTTTTTTTTTAAGTTTTGCATGCACTGAGGTTAATTCTTGGTACATGCATAGTCATGTGTCGAAGTGCATAATGTCGATGAATTTGTTTCAAAATTATGCACGTTACTATAAATGGTGTTTGATCAATTTAAATAGATCCATAGATATATATATATTAGTATTACATTATTATATTAGTATTTATATATATATATATATATATATATATATATATATATATATATATATTATATTAATAGTGATGTGTATTAAGTATGAAGTTTTGAATAGTTTCTATGAAATAATTGTTAAGGAGGGTGGCAGTATCAGAAGCTGTGTTGTATGGAATGGGGTTGGGAGTAGTGGGCTTACCTGGGTGGAATATGTTGTTGGTGGTGGTCCAGAATTATTTTTGATTTTTGTATGGGCTAGTTGGTTAGAGGAAAAAGAAAGCTCTCTTGTCTTTCTTGACTAGTTTTTTAGCCAGGTTTCTGAGCTCTTTGTATGTCTGCAGTAAGACAGGGGCCTCATTTTTAACCCAGGCTTTCCAGGACGAATCTCTTTTATGCATGATTGAGCAGATTTGTTTTGTAAGGCAGGGGGCATAGTTAGATTTGATTCTGATTTTTCTGGACGGAGCAGGAGAATCAAGTATGTCAATGAAAATCTTACTGAAGGAATTTACTGCCTCATTGAGAGGGAGGTGATAGAGGAAGGACCAATTAATGCTAGAAAGTTTAGAGTTAAAGGTGTCTGGGCCAAAGTGGATAAGGTTTCAGCATACTCTGTAAGTAGGGTCTTTAGGTAAGTGTTAGGTGAACCTATGAATGAAGGTTGGGGAAGTTGGAAGTACACCAGAGTTATGATAGTGGTGTGGAACTGAGTAAGGATCTAATCAAGGATGGGTCCAGATGAGGATTTTTTGTTTATTCTGGTAGGGGTGGAGATGTGTTGGTGAAAACCAAGATGGTTAAGGCTATAGGTAGGGGATGATGGAGACAGTTTAGTCCAATCTATGTTAGTGTCTCCAAGTATGATGGTTTCATAAGGAACATGTTGAGTGATCCAAGACAGCAAGTTCTCTAGGATGAGAATATTATCGCAAGGGGTAATGTGTACAGAGACTATGGCACATTTTTTGTGAGGGTTGAGGTGACAATTTACGATGAGAATTTCAGCAGGTGAGAAGCAAGGAACAGACATGAAGAAAGGGGACAGGTTAATTAGTTCAGAGTAGAGGATAGCACCCCCCTCCCCATTTAATGGTTCTATCAGACCGAAAGATGTTATAACCTGGAGGTAGGATTTCTCTGTTAAGGATGTAAGGTTTAAGCCAAAGTTTCTGATAAGGCTAGAATGTGTGGAGATGTGTTAGATATCCAGGAGTGCAGTTCTGTTACTTTATTTGCAATACTTTGAATATTTAGAGAGAAAAGTTTTAGAGATTTGGGAGGGGGAGTAATGGTATGAAGGGGTAAGTGAGGGGGAGGGGTATGAGTCGTGATATTGTGCAGTGATGAGGTGGAAGGTCCTGGGTTGGGATCGATGCCTCTTTCCAACAGAAGAGTGTCGAAGAAAGTGAGAAGAGAGTAAGTTCAGGGTAGTAGGAAATCTAGGTTTCTGTCCAGAGGGGAGAGATGAAGCATTAAAAGTGGGAACTTTGAAGAGATCAGATGGTGAAACAGGAAAGAGAGATGGTGAGATTAATTGTGGTTACGAGATAGTTTGAGTGTTGGGAGAATAGGGGAGAGTCAGTGAGGGGGATTGATAGCAGAGTTAAGTAGTTACTCTTCACCAACTTACTAATAAAACAAGGTGGAGAGACAAGTTGATAACCCAGTGTGTCCCTAATCTATGGAACAAACTCACCATTACATTACACAATGCATCTCAATGTCTTCATGTAAACATATCTGGGTAACTGAATGAGTACAAATAAATACACAATGGAATTGATTGTTGTGGCCCTCCAGTAAAAAGGTTGTACAGCATCATGGTGGGTATCTGTTGAAGTGTATACAATCTCATCATGACTCATTTGCTTTGTCATCTATGATATCTGTAACATATATGTTTTGGGAGGAGTGAGGGTTTAGCACCCCCAGGTGTGGAGGACTTAACCCCCCCATACAAGAAGACTGCTTTGTGTGTTGTTTTTGTGTTACGAGTGCATATGTGGTGTTGAATGAGACTATGAGAATTGTGTGTGTGTGTGTGTGTGTGTGTGTGTGTGTGTGTGTGTGTGTGTGTGTGTGTGTGTGTGTTATGGATCTACACACACACACACACACACACACACACACACACACACATGCTTCCTATCTACTATGGTTATCTCTGTCATTTGATCTTGAATTCACCACTGCCAAACGAGCTTGCCCCTTAGACAACAGAAGCTTGAGCAATGATGCTTCAAGGAATTCTGTGAAAAAGCTAGATCACAGTCACAGTTCACATAAACTACTATGAGCATGACAGAGCAAGAACTGCCAGGCTTTTCTATTAATATGAGACATCTTTAAGAAGTTTCAGTTTAAACACATTGACTATCCCCAGCAATCGTACCATTCACAATCTCTCCTTATGAAGGACATAGCAAAGCAACTTTATAACCAGACTGATATGGTTATTTTGGAGTCCCTGTGAACCAAGATTGCACTTAAGTAACATCATAAACAGATGGTATTCTAGAGTATAATTTCGGATATTCTAGAGTATAAATTCAGATGAATTCAGAAAATTGAAATAGCATGCTCAGCAAGACACAAATACATACATAGTACACATTTGTGTTAGCAACAATACACTACAGTTATCAACAACTTAAAGGCAAGGTTTTATGTCCTTGTGCATTAACATTTAACATTCCAAAGCCATACATCTGGAACATTTCTTCCTGGGCCTCCAATGAAAATAAGCTCTGTCCTAGTTGAACTTTCCCAGTCAACAAATGTTGAATAAATAAATTTATATGAATCAGCTACTGGTCCATTTCCTTAAAGACATTTGTCTTAAATTCATTTACACAATGTTCATGTAGTTCTGTCTTGTTATACATATAGACACACACACACACACACACACACACACACACACACACACACACACACACACACACACACACACACACACACGTGTGTGTAGTTGCTGTCGTCTGCTGCAACACTTCACAAAAGTTATTATAATGTATGCTGATGTCATAAGGAACTTTTGCTTCTTTATTTTTCAGCTCAGTGCTTTCTCTGCTTTCCTGTAGTAATTCCTGGATAAAGAAATTCCGATAGACGCACGCTGTCTGACTTGTGCTTTTATTCCCTCCTAATGTATTATAATCAGATAAGTCCGTGAGCTACACTTACAAGATGTGTTGATTATTATATTCTGACTGGGTATAAAATCCCCTGATTTGGACACCTGCATATGCATTCTTATACAAAGATTATTCATTTGCTTGTTTAACTCCAGATAACTGAAAGTGCCTCGCTGGGCACAAAATGCTATTTGCAGAGGTAGTTTCATTCAAATCCAACAGTAAATAATAGAAACACAGAAAAGTAAAAAAAAAAAACAACATGATATACATAAATTATATACCTGAAGAAAGAGAGTTAAAGCTTACATATGGTAAAATAATAGTGTGACACATAGCTGATAAAGATTATTTACTTTGAAATCACAAACGTACTGGATACAGAGAAGATAAGGAGAACATATGCATGCTACACACTAAGGTATTAATGACATTATGGGCAAGAAAAGTGAAAAGCAAGCACCTTCAATTAAAATTATTTTCACATTTAAATCTTTTTTATAGGCAGTCAGCAAGTAGTACTCACTCGAATGTTAATAAAGCATCACCATATCAAAATGCCTTTTATTTCTTGCATGAATCTTGCACATAAACTTTATAAGGTACATTTTTACAACTTGTTGTGAATGATTAACCATACAGTAAAGTTACCATTTGTGTCTGGTTTTCTTCAAGTCATACTATTTTACCTATTGAAGTATTCATGTTGCTGTAATAACTTGAGTAGGAGTGATCATTCATTCATTGAGTCATGGTAATGTGACATCTGCATCACTGATATCCACCTTTCTGGTCCTTAACCTTTTTATAAGCTCTGAGGAAGGTGATGATTGACTTACTGAAAAAAATGCATAGCTACACATTAAGGAGGCAAAGTTCTAGGG
The DNA here is from genome assembly GCF_019279795.1 of Protopterus annectens. Lineage (NCBI taxonomy): Eukaryota > Metazoa > Chordata > Ceratodontiformes > Protopteridae > Protopterus > Protopterus annectens. The sequence goes on from NC_056748.1 coordinate 704,458,344, forward strand.
AAGAGAGAAATAAAAAAAAAAATAAAAAGACAAAGAAATAGTAACAGGCTATTTGTACAATAAAACTTCATAAAGGAATGTGGGAAAGTTTTTTTTTTCCATGACTGTTAATGGTGCTCAAGTAAAAAAAAAAAAAAACAAACAAGGTAAAAAATAAATAAGCAAAGACATGATGAGTAAAGGTATCTTCAAAAATACACTAATAAAGATGAGGGGAATTCAGCTCATTACAATAACTGGTTTCAAAGAAAAGCATCAAATATAGTCGTTCTCAACACTCAGTCGTGAAATGAGTGTAGTAACATTTATAATATTTTGTGTTACAGGATGAGGAATAGTTACAGTCTGACCATACAGAGAAGACCCGTAAGATAATAGTATTTTTTTCAACTTTACAGCTTTTTTTTGAAGCTTTTCTAATAATGAAGGAGCACTTTCCATTTATTTTTGCAACTCAGTTTATGGTTTATTACATTTCATAGTTTTACATAATTGAAAATGTAACTGCAGAGAACAAAAACAAAGATAAAAATCCCCCCCCAAAAATGTTTCTTCGCAGCACATTTTGCATTTTCCCCTACTTTGTCATGCTTTTACTCTTTTCTGTAGATGTACTAGAGGTTCATAAGTTCATAGGTGTTTACTAGGCTAACGACCACAAGGGCCTGTTTAAGTCTAACCATGCAACCCAAATCTCTGACGAGTTCTGATACCTTTGAACCATAAGCTATGCTATCAGAAAAATTTTTTTATGTCAATGTTGACTTTTTCTCCACTGTAACCTTCCTGTTACAAACTTGCATGATACTATTCAACTATGGAGTGGCAAGTCACCATCTCTAGTTCCAGTTTAATTTTAATGTGTTCTGCATGAGAGTAAGACACCATTTTCATAGATGAATACTATAGAAGTTTCTACAAATGATTCCTTTCTATAGCTGACACTTTACCACTGCACCCAACTTACCTCACTGCTTGCTTATTTTGGCTTTCAGATGCGATCACATTATATGCTTTTTCATTTAGCTGACGTCTTTACTGTCCCTCCACTGATATATGGTTGTTATTTCTGAACTTGTATTTAAGAATGGGTCAGCAGAATAGCAACAGTTAATGGAAGGATGACAAAGATCATGCATGCCCTGATCTGAGATCCAGAGAGAGACACTAAGAAGTTCTCCGTAAGTTTACACTGTAAGTTCTGACAAAAGCTTACAATTACAAGAAATCTATAACTAGCGGACATGAGAGCTACACAGTTTTGAGCAGACAGCAGCCATATAGAAAGATTAAGGATAAAACAAAGATCAGGCCATGTCTTCAGGAAACAAGTGATTAAATTAAATAAATAAATCCTAACACACTGAAAGCAGAGATTAAGTTGTGTTGTAGAGTGTACATTAAATAAAGAAATTACTAAAATGGTGAAATGGGCGGTAGCATTGTTACCTCACAGCAAGAGGTTCTCCCGTTCGATTCTCGGCTGGGCTTGGGAGTGCCTTCTGTGTGGAATCTACATGTCCTCCCCGCGGTTGGGTAGCGTTCGAAAGACATGCGTGCGTAAATGGGCATGCCTTTGTTGAAGGTTGGGCGTCGAGCTGGCACCTCGGCGTTTCATAAAAATCTACTGCCAGTCATTAACGGACTGGAGTTCCGCTGTGGCGACCCCTTACCGGGAAAAGCCGAAAGACAAGACAGACTAAAATGGTGAAATGCAAAATACCAATTCCCTGCAGACACTGTCTTTGTCACCATGCTTTCTCCAGTCATAACCTTTATTTTTGCTTTTAGGGGAAACAAAATTCTAATCTGGACATTTCTGAGAGCACTAGTCTGTAATTTACCTCATTCTGGCGGAAAGACTGATTAGTAAAGAGTTACAGAGACAACGTCTCATGCATTGGATGGTATGGCATGGCAAAGTCTTCCAGAAAAATATCAAGTCATTTTTAGTGCTGTTTTCAATTGCTGATCTTAGGACTGTTTAAATGGTCAAACTGTGTTAGTATTATGGTTGCTACCTGTCAGGAAATTTGACTAATGGGCAGGAAATCAGCATCTCTGTCAGGGAATTCAGTTTTGTGAGTAGATGTCAGGTATTCTGAATAATTCTAAGAACCAATGTGTGAAGTATTATTCCCAGAATGTTTACTGTTTCAACAGGATTTTCTCTCCACATTTGAATTATTTTGTCAGAGTAATTTATTGTCCTAACTGGCATGCTGTGTGATGTGAAAAGTGGCCATTAGCAGACCAATCAGTAATGTCCTTCTTGTGAAGCATCTTAGAAGTAAACAAAAAATCTGAACATTCTTTTTTTATAAAACTGAAGCAAGTGATATTTCCTCCCATACCAAACAGTAGGGGGCCTGGCACAGATCCCCGTGGAACACCACTGGTAACAGGTCTACTAGTAGAGTTGGCAGCCCCCAATTTTGACTGTATGTGTTCTGTTTGTGAGGCAGCTGGCAAACCACCTGGTGACATAAGGGTGAATCCCCAGCTGGGTGAGTTTCTCAATGATGCCTGAGTGAGGGATTGTGTCAAAGGCCTTGACTAACTCAAGACAGGTCTTCATCCAGGATCTTTGTGACATTCGTGAAAGTCCACCAGTTTTAGCAGGCAACATCTCCCCTTAACAAAGCCAAACTGGGTCTGGTCAAGAGTTTGAAGATCACCTATAGCCTTGCTGATAAGATCCATGATGATTCTCTCCATGGCCTTGCAAATAATCTAGGGAGTCTGTATTTAACTATGAGTGAACTAGTCTTTAGTAACTGCATGCAAGAATCTGGTAGTTCTGTGTCTCGTTTTTATTCTCCAGTTATAAATTATATGACTCCAAGGAAATCACTTATACAAGCACTTCCCCTGAGTTTCCCCCGTGAAAAGAGACACTTATGTCTGTCTAGTAGACTTAACCATTTATCATATAAAACAAATTAAATACTTTGAATACATACTGGTTTTCTTGCTTTTTGAGGGTTACTAAAAGTGAGGCTAAAATACGTCTGGAATACTGGAAAACTGAAAAAAATGGTTCAGAAACATTATTACCTACATTGTTTGCTGTCTTCATCAATGCAGACTTCTGAAGTACAAATATTTCTCTGAGTATGTCTCAAATCTAAGTTAATATCCTTCTACCTTTGATTCCTTTTATCCTTAGGCAGATGCACCAACAGGTAAGGAGTTCTCTGCTATACCTGCTTGATTCCACTTTGAATACCTGTGTGCTCCTTCACATCAAATACACAAATTGTTCTCAGGTGTGCTTGTTTTTCTGCCCTGTAACAAACAGAACATGAATTGAACACAATGTTGTAAAGCCACTGTGTGTTAAAAATTCTGTTGAAGACCTTTTATATCACCTCTGGAATAATTCCTCCTGAGATCCAAATAGCTTTAGGCGGTCATTTTGAAAATACATTTGTGTGCACAGCTAGGTCCCAGTTTTTCATTCATATCCAGGTGTGCTTTTACAACATATGCATTTAAGCAACATGAAAACATGTCAGTGAAAGGTAAACGAACATGAGGTATGAAGCTGTGAAAACATCAGATGGTCAGTTCTCAAATGTCACTAGAAAATATATATTGAATTAATCTTACAAACAATGGATAGTAAAGAAGAGAAACAGATTGATTATATGTATGTATGCATTACCTCGTTTTAGGTAAAATATGTTAAAGAACATAGAATACAGTGCAAAATGTCAGTTTGCTGTGTAACTGTTGGTGTCTTACCCAGTGGTGGTGCTCAGGGAGAAAACATTTATTTATAGCATTATAAATGACTTTTAACTTAAGCTTTGCCCCATTATAGAAGCACTCACTTACCAAATTGTATTCCTTTGTAGTAATGCAGTGAGAACAGTTAATGAAAACTAATGGACTTCAAACTTGAGCAGTCAAATAATCATAATCGCAGCAAAATATGCTGTGTCTAAAGTGTGAAAAAAGCTCTGTCGCTGCTCATTTCATAGCAGCATTTTTCATCTATAAAGAATGAAAAGGGACATCATGGTTGTAGTGGAGTTCTTCAAATAATATTCAGCCAGGCACATGTACAGCTGATGCAGTTTCAAAGTGATGATGAAATGTGATCTGTCTCCATTACAGTAAGTGGGATGCAAGGCATTATTTTGACGCATAAACCTTACAAGAAACACATTTCTGGAAAGGACAAACTGTTGCTTTGCCAGTGAATACTACATGTTTGAAATCACACTATTGACGTGTGGAACATCTTTAATGGAGACTTCATTTGCTTAACCTTCCTCACCATTAACACCAGGGGCTTTATTTCTGATATTCAGTCATAGTATAATCTCTTCGTCTTGTTATATGTTGGTCAGCTTTCCCTGTTACTGGCTGCTGGCATGTATTCTCCATTTAGCTTAGCAAAAAAAAAAAAAGAGAGAGAGAGAGAGGGAAAGAGAGAAATTCTTTGAATAGACAGCGCACTATATCAGAATTCTTCCTCTTTGCTCTTCCTTACTGCTCTATTATGACAAAAGCATATCTACTTTTTAAACCTTCATTTTGCATGTTATTATGTTACTTCAGGCACAAATTTATTTCAAGCAGACACATTTGTTTTTTCATAGACTCATAAGATCATAGGAGTTTACTAGACTATCGACCCGTGAGTCATTTCAAGCCTAGCCATTTCATTTCAATGTAATAACATAGATATGCTAGTCAATACCCAGGATTGCATTTAGTAATGACTGCCCATGTCCAGGAGGGTTGTACTTAAATCATGCTTTGTTTTGTTTTAATATGCAAGTGATGTAGTCAAACTCAGTAAATTTACTTTAGCAGTGCCGTAGCTATATGAGAAATTTTTTGCAGTTGAGTCATCCCAGTCTGGATGTGTCAAAAAAGTGCTGGTTTAAAATTTCCAACTTTTCATATTTTTTTTTTATTTAAGAGAAAATGTAAAATGTATGAATGTTCCAGTTCCCAGCTGTAGTGGAACGTTAATCAGTAGTTAAACAGTCACTGATGACTGTGCCAATAACTTCTACTTTTTTTAAGTCCAAGGCATCAGTGTTGATGCATCTGGTTTCAGCTTTTCAAAAAATGAGGGTATATGTTAGTGTTTTTTTCCCTGTGTGAGTTTTGCCTTTGTGCATTCCAAGCATCACACCTCCCCACAAATCTGTACATCTCATTCACTGCCTTCCTGAGAATTTTACCCAGGATTATGGGAAGAGCTGTTTATGCATTTGCTGGCTTCCTAGCAAAGAATTACATTTTTAATGATCTAACCACACCCAGGGTGTGCTCCACATCCCTCTAGAAGTGCCCAATCCCCTCCTATGTGAATACAAGCTTCTACCCATCCATGTTGAAGTCTATCACCAGGCAGTGGCTTGATGTGTCAAATGCATGCCCCCATGCTTATGTATTTGCATTGCTGCCCCTCCTACAAAGGATGTTAAATGCATGCCCCCATGCTCATGTATTTGCATTGCTGCCCCTCCTACAAAGAATGTTAAATGCACGCCCCAATGGTCCTGTATTTGAATTGCTGCCCCTCCTACAAGGGACCATGGCAGAGTGTGTTTGCGGCCACACACCTTGGGATTTGCACACCCATCCTCCTGTGACAGCTCCATCAAGCAACCACTAAGTGATCAAACTCCGGAAAGCTGGACTGTAATTAGGGCTTTATCCTTCAATACCAATGGAGAGAAAGTGCCTGCAGATAGGACTTTTCATGTTTCTTTGATCTCCAGTGACTTCTGTGTTCAGAAGATCGGGGGGGGGGGGGTTCTGTCCACACATGAAATCAGTGTCAGTATATTTATTTTGGTGGATGCTGCTTTTGTTATGTGCCACCAGTGTTGTTTTGAAGACTCACTGCTGTTGTATGTCTGTAGCTTTACTGTCAGTGTTCTGCTGTTTCAATGCATGAGACATCAAGGATTTTGATACGGCTGACCTGATACACACTAGATGGTTATATGTACACTGTAAACTGGTTGTACTTTTAAAAATAAGGAAGGATGTGTATGATTGCTGTCTGTGCATAGAGACTGAACAGGAAGTTTGCCATGCTTTGGGCTAAGTACTAGATGAGGCTTGATAACATAAGTACCTGGGTATCAGCTTTTGGACTACATTGTCATATTCCACTCACCTATTTGCTAGCAACAGAAATGCTCTTTAACAATACAGATAATGACCTTTTTTGTTCTGCCCCTATTTATTTATTGACATTTAAATAACCAGAATGTCTGATTGGGTAAATACTCAGTTTCAGCAGAGACCCAGGGAGAAAAACTCCACCGTATTACAAAAACATTTTAAGAATAATAATTTTGCAATCTTCAAAAATAATATAAAAACATCTACAGTTGAAATAATGTTACCAAATTAGACATAATGTGACAATATTGGTTAAAAATAGATACAACTTATATTACAATGATTTAATATTTAGAGAAATTTTAGCCAGTTTAGACAAAGTAAAGGTAAATTAATATAATATAAACAGGCATTGCAAATTGCAATATGAAGTGAGAGATAAACACAGGGTTATGGCACATTTAGATACTCAGGGGAAAGGATGTAATTGAAGTTAGGAAGTGAGTGAAGAAGGGGGAGTAAGGAGGTGAACGATATGAAAAGGTGCTTTTTCATTTTTAAAGATATTATTTATCCTGGGAGGGCTAAGAAGCCTTCAGAATGATTTTAAAGGACCGAAAGTAGAGGATTGATCCGATGGAACGAGATAAGGCACTCCAGGCCTTAACAACGTGGTATGAGTACAGAACATGCCTAGCAGATTTGATAGGTTTGTGGACGGAGAAACGTTTTTGGTCATCGGATTGCAATGACCAAGTGGAAAAATAGTTGTGTACAATAGTATTTAGTGCTGGACAAGCAGATGGATGCTAGATAAATTCATATGTTGTAAGAAGCTGTGTATATGCTAGTTCTAACCAACTGGGCTTTTTAGTGATATAAAGTGATGGGTTCTGAAGTGGGTATTTGCTGAAAATTTGTTATAGCATTGGTCAGGTTATCTTTTTTGTGATGCTTGGATGTTAGTAAGGCATAATGTAGTTTTAGATGCATTGTTGAGAATTTGTGGCTCTATAAAACATCTGTAGTTTTTGATGATTTTTTAATGCAATTTTGTATATGTAAGTAGAATTTAAGACAGTCATCCACGATCATCCCTAATAATTTGCTACGAGAAGTGGCTTTAATAGCTGTATTATTAATGGGATTTTTTTTTCATGAGACAGTGATTTGGAGAAAAATGAAATCTTTTTTTGTATTCAGGGGTGTGAAAATGAGTTGTGAGTTAGAAAGCCATGCTTGCATGGCTGTTAAAATTTCCTGAGTAATTTTTTGGAGATGTGCCTAGTTGTCTGATGTGCATATGAGTGTGGAGTCATATGTGTATTGTAGTAGGGAGGCCTGTTATGTGGGTGTGTGCAAGGTGTTGGTGAGAATGTTAAAGAGGAGTGATATGAAGACAAAGGCTTGTGGTACACTGGTGGTGACTGGGAGTATGATGAGATAGTGGAGTACATTTTACTAACTGATACCCATTGGACAAGTAGCTTTTGAACCAGAGAAGACTGGGCTGAGGACATTTGAAGTAAAAATGTGCCAAACGCTTCAGACAAGTCTAGTTTGCAATTGTCTCTAGCTTTATTGACAGTATCTATAAGGTTAGAAGTGCAATGTTAGTACTAATGGTGGGATGGAAACCGTATTGTGTGGGGGATAGGAGTTCTTCTTGCAGCAGATAGTTTAGCAATTGTTTTTGAAGACATTTTTCAAGTATTTTGGAGAGGGGGTAAAAGATTGCTATAGGTCTAAAGTTAGTGATGTCTGTTGAATTTCCTCTTTTGTGTAACAAGATAATGTGTGATTTGTTTCCAGAGAGAGAGAGACAATCTGGGATTGCTTGAATGACCAATTTATAAGTCTTGAGACAGGACAGGCAATGCTATTGACTGCTATTTTAAGGTCCTTTCTTGGAAGGTCATCAGCTGAAGTAGAGCATGGTTTGAGTTTGTTTGAGTAGATTTATATTGGACGTGAGCACATGTTTGAAGGTGAAAGTGGCTGTTAGGCAGGTTTAGGATTAGATGATGGGGAGTCCTTGGTTTGGGACATTATACTATCCATGAAATTGTTAAATTCTATTGCAGTTTTGTGTGATGAATTACTGGGAGAGAGAGACTGAGAGAGAGAGATTATTGATACATTTTTGGCCAGGAAATTAGATTTCTTTAATGGCTGACCACAATTTATGGTTGTATTTACCAGAAGCATAGCTGGTTCAGCTGGTGCCCTGGGCTGGCCCTCAGCATTTTAAGTGACGAGCAGATAAAAAAAGCAATAACAGTTAAATCTATGACCCACCCCACCCCCAGATGGTCCTTCTACAGCACACCAATCAGATGGCCAGATGCATGACCACCCCCTCATTCTAACCATTCAGGTCCCATTTCTGTGTCCCTACCCCAACCGTCCTTCAACATACCCTGCCTGCATGGAGCACTACAGCGCACATGCTTCAGTTAAAAAATAAATTCTCCTTTAAAAACTGTAGCAAACTTCTTCTTTCGGCTTTTCACGGTTAGGGGTTGCCACAGCAGATCATCTGTCTTACGGTGTCGAGTTGCCAGCCCAGCGCTCAACCTTCCACAGAAGGCACACACACATGCACACACTCACACCTTTGGCCAATTTAGAGTGTCCAATCCACCTACTGCATGTCTTTGGGATGTGGGAGGAAACCGGAGCACCTGGAGGAAACCCACACGACTACAGGGAGGACATGCAGACTCCACACAGAAGGCACCCCAGCTGAGAATTGAACTGGAGAACCTCTTGCTGTGAGGCAGCAATGCTAACCGCTGCACCGCCGTGGCCGCCCTTTAAACTGTAGCAAACTGCTTGCTCAGCTTTGACTGCAAATGCAATATTGGCTTTTAAAAGCTGGTATTGCGTTAAAGAAAGATCCATATTGGCTGATAACCCCCCCAGCCCTTTGCGCCTGAGGCAGTTGCCCCTTTTGCCTGCTCTAGCTATGCTACCAGTGTTTATTATTGTTCTGAATGTTGTTATAATATATTTTTGTCTTCATTTATTTACCTTTTTCTATGGTTGAGGAACATTCTGAAGTTTTCGAGATATTATGATGTTTTACACTTTTGCCATTTTTTTCCATGACCTCTCTCTACTCTGCACTAGCATTCTACTCATTTTGGATGCCAAATTGCATTATTTGTGTTTAGCCTTTTCCTTCTAAGAGGTTCAAGGTTATTTAGGATATTGAAAAAAGTTGTGTTGAATTCATTTACAGCATCATTTAAGGGAAAGACTTTTAGAATGTTGAAATTCATAGATGATAGGGCAGTAATGCATATTTCTGAGTTAAACTCATTTTATAAACATGCTATTTAAGTGGTTGTATGAGATGTATGGTTGTATAGATTGGGAGAGGATCACTGAGAAAATCCGACATTGCACCCATAGCGGTGAATTTACTAGGGCGTGATACCAGGATCCAATCTAATAAGGGGTTTGATGTCTTGCTATAATGTATGATACTATTAATTAGTTGTGTGAAACTGTGTAAGTTCATGCTGGATGTTGGGATGCTGGGAAGTTAGAGATTATGTTCAACCAAGTGATATGGACATCATCTGGTAGTATTTGTTTCCTGTGGAATTGTTATGGCTATCGAATGTGGGATATCTTCTCAGCAGGAGGGGTGTTACTTTCAGAAAAGTAATAAGATTGTATAGGCAAGTACTAAGCTAACTACCCTTGCAGGCTATTTTAAGCATAGTCAATTTAACTTGAAAGGTGAGAATCAAACCCTGTAACGTGTGTTTGTTTGGTAAACACCTTAACCATTATGCTAACCTCAGCCTCCCAACACTGTGCTGAATTGAATTTTTGTAATGGTTCGTTGTAAGGAGAAATTTGGCAGTTGCTGGGAAATACTAAAGCAGTAATACCTTCTTTCCTCTTTATAATCATTGCAGATGATGTTATAGCTGGGGTAGTGTAATTCCAGAGTCGTTTAAGCTGGGTTTAAGCCAAGTTTCAGGTATAGTGAGAATATCTGGCTTGTATTGAGTAAACCAAGCAGTTCAGTAGTTTTATGTCTTATGTTTATAATATTTATAGCAGCAAAAATTAGATTACCAGGGTGAGGGGTTGACCATTGTAGGGTTAGAGTGGGTGTATGGAAGGGAATTGTCTTGATGTCAGTTGTGATAGGTGGGGCTATGAGTAGGGAGAATGTCTCCTCCTATGTGGATTTTAATATATTGGTGTATTACTGATCCTTGTTTTTTGCAGAGTATTTTTCCACTTAATTTTAGTTGCTTTGAGCTGAAATGGACTTAATGAGTCTATAACTGGAGTACATGTGAGGGGCATCATTAAATAGGTTTGGTGTGATAACTGGAGAGTGACAGGAGGATGTATGAATAGGTGGTTGAGAAAGAGTTGGAGAGATGTTGAGAACTGTTGTAGAGTCATGGTAGGATGAACGATGACCCAGTAGGCGGAGAAGAATAGAGGACATGCTGAGGAGTAGCATGATTAAGTAAAGGGATCTGTATTTTATTCCCGGCAGGAAGTAGGGAAGGGGGAATCAAGAAGGAAGCTGCACAGCTGCATGATATTAAGTGGTGATAATGTCTGAAAGCGTGTAGAAGGTAAGAAGGAAGGACGTATTTTCTGTGAGAGAAGAGAGTTTGGTTGTCCTGGTATCTTTTCTTATGTTTCTGAAATGTAAGAATAGAGGGATATGAAAGGATAGAGTATGATGATGTAGTTACGATAGGAAGTAGAGCAGGTTTATTTGTAGAAAGTAGAAATTGAAATGTGGAATAATAGATTTGAACTGTTGGGAAGGGTCTGAGTATGAATGGATGCAGTGCAAGGCACTCATTAACTGTTTATGTAGTGTTATCTGTGGAGCTGCCAAAATGCAGCATTTGTGGAGAATGAATATGTATTTATTTTATGCATAATTTGTGAATTTGGTATGCAAGGTGGTCCATAGTACCTCATCTGTTATGACCCTTGTCAGAAGGATAAGGGTAAATACAATATTAGATAGATAGACAGATAGATAGATAGATAGATAGATAGATAGATAGATAGATAGATAGATAGATAGATAGATAGAGATTATAAACAGAAATATAACTCGAAATGGATCATTTAGCGTATGTAGTCAACCAGCATGTGAATCCTGGAGAAAATCCATGCGGATCTTACAAAGAAAATACCCAAAAGTCAGGACTAGGACCCCAGACTTTTGAGGTGGTGGTCTTACTACTCAGCTGTTGTGCCACCCAAATACTGCTAAACAGATGGGTGACACTTCTCAGGACACGTAGCCATTATCTTCCATTATATGATTAAAACAAAATGTAACACATCTATTTGGTAAAAAGAAAAGAATGAAAAACACTGATTAACAAATATTCTCCATGTTAGGCAGCTTTACCTCATTCCTAACCTATTCAGTATCAGATGTACATCTGCCCTATTGGCATAAATTCTTCACTCCTAAACTGCCTTGCAACAAATGTATTTTGCAACCATGACCATCAACTAGTAGCCATTTTCTTATAGAAAAGGTCATATTTCAGATGTGTTTTTCACACAAAAGTCTCCAAAAAATAAGCCCCTCCCACCCAGCATTTTACTAGGAACCACATCTGAAAGCCTACGTCAGTATCATATTAACGTCAAAGCTATGGCTCTCAGATTTGCCATTTCATAAGTCTAGTTAATAACATATATGATGACCATGATAAGAACTGCTACTTTACATAATTTGTGTTATGTCTGATTTAATAATTTTACAGCTGTATGCAAGTAATATAGCATATCATATATTTAGTGCAGCATTTTATCCAGCAATGCCTTTCTGTGCCTTCACCTCTGTGTGGAGGTTGAAATGCACCTATCTTCATTAGGAAAAATTTCAAAAATATCTGAAAATTATATATATATTTTATATATATTATAAACATTTTAAACTATACACAGTGATACTTACAAGTGCAATAAATTACTGTTTCCAAAAGAGAATATATAACCAAGACATGTGGGGGGATTTGCTGCCCCACACCCCCCAATGTGGGGGGCTGTGACCCCCACATCCCCCTTACTTTATATACTAACTCCAGGGTCGCACTGCAGTGGGGAAAAGGCCATTTATAACTTTCAACAAAATGAGTTTCAGTCTAGTGAGTTTTCAGTCAAGTGAGCTTTCAGTGAAGTTGTCCTAGTAATTTAATTTTGAATCAAGTGAGTTTTCAATCAACCGTAGTAGACCCATATATATATATATATATATATATATATATATATATATATGTATATATATATATATATATATATATATATATATATATATATGAATTAAAATAAAACTGCATAGCTGGAATTTCTTGGCCACAGACTACAAATAATCCAGTAAAGTGTCTTACATTTCCAACATTTCAACAACCTATGTCACATGTTTCCCTACATATTAAGGGACACAGTTCCTCCATTGGAGGTTCAATATTGGGTAAAACAGTTTTTATTTTTTGAAGGTGTAAGATTCATGGAGTTTGAAGCCCAGTCAAGGCCTATTGTAGATGTCATTGTCTTGGATTGGAGAAGGCCTGACAGAGCCTACTGCAATACTAACATGCATATTATTTATTTATTGTATGTTTTTTTTATTTTATTTTGTTTTTGTTTACCAGGTTTGTCTGACTGAGTTCAGTCAAAAGCCTCTTTTCAGTGGAGGCCCTATCGAGTAAAGCTCCAATATATTGGAAAAAATGTTAAACAAGGCATTCAATAATGCACATGTACAAATATTAAGTAATATACTTTAACAATTACACATGCACTTGCTAATTAGGTTACATTCATATGAAATAAAGGCAGATATTACAGTGTAAAACGTATGCATTAGTAACCATTGAACAATGAGCATTTGAAGGAGTGTATTAATAGGTTTGTCAAATAGATAATTGATCATATGATTAGTGATTATTATAAAAAGGTACTGCTCACAGGATGCAAATATTACAGAATACCAAGTCAGCTACTTTTTTGTTTGATTCTGTTATTTTATTCGGCAATAAACATGTTTTTATGAACTTGTACCTCCAGTGTGTTTCAAAACATGCACTAATATATATATATATATATATATATATATATATATATATATATATATATATATATATATATGCATGCATGGGAATGAGAAAACAGCAGTCAAGCTTCTTGAAAACAAGTAGTCTATGATCCTAACATGGTTGAAAACTGTCCATGAAGCAGTCCTCTAACCCAGTTAGCAAATGATATATAAATAAACAAAAATCAGCATGTGGGATCTCTTCTCACATTCTGTTAGTGAGCAATCGAATTTAGATCCTTTAGAAAGCTGTAGTATGTTACAGTAGCAAAAACATGGCACCTACATGCAGTGACCCACAACCCATTTCCAGATACCTATTTGCCTTTCTAGTAAGGAGATAGACAAATGCTGTTTTAGGGAAGTCTTGCATTCCACTCTGTAGCCAGGCAGTTGAACCAGACAATTCAAAACCTGATACTTGCGTCATTTACCATATGGAAGATCCTTTAGCAGTAGTCTAGTTTTCCTCTTGTATCTAAGAGATATACTGCTTAAGCTGACTTACTTACTGTAAATAGATGAGGCATGTAACCCTTACCTTTGGCGTGGGTAGTGACTGAAAATTGTCCATGAGGATTAAGCCCTATTCATAGATGATTTATTAAATAAATAAATAAATGCACATGCAATGGTCAAGTCCATCACTATGTAAAGATGAATGCACTAAAATCTGTTTTATAATATTTTATATTTAGTGCATTATTATATGTTTAATTTTTGTTTTACACTGCAATAAAGTACATTTGAGTTGAATGCACATTCTGACGGCAAGCAAGGATCTTGGAGCCTGGTTTTCCACTCCTTCACAACTCTCAGTTTTGTTTTACATTCTTCAGTGCAGTGTCTTCATATAGGCTTCATTTTCTGCCTTCTTACTGGTTTATTAATTACCATTCATTTATGTTTGCCTTAAAAGTTAGTGTATATGATTATGGTTCAGACCTATTAATAAGCTGCTTCCATTAATCCAGGGAAGAGGGTTTGACTGTGAGTGAATCATTTAACCAAACAGAGCTACTTTGTTGCTGTGGCCCCTAAAAGTTTGTCCAGTGGGCTTACCCTGTTGACAAAAGCAAAGTATTCCAAAACCAAGTCATTAAATATTAGTGGTACAGAGAAGTTACCCATATCATGCTTAACTATAGCACTTGAATAAATTAGGATTGGATATAATAGCCTAAGGAATAACTGAAGTGGGAAAATTAGTAAAAACCTACAGTTGTGAACCCAGACATGGAACACTTTGGCGCTTTAGTTCATTGGGGGAATTTAATAAAGCCTACACAGTTTTTTTTTGCCGTGTAGGCATCATGCCACTCTGCTTACATGAAAGAAAGCAGGTTTGCGATCCAGTAAGCACTACTGGGTGGCGTGCATGCATGCACCAACATGGGAAGTTCTGTGGCATGCAAATCACCTCATAAGCAGGTGAATGTCATGCAAATGAGGCAGGTAGAGTGATCCAGCAAGCAGATAGCACTGCAGACCCCGTATCAGTGTCCATAGTGTACATGTAAAAATTCCATGTACAAGAATGCAGACAGGCAATAGGGGGGCTGTAAAAATGTAGCTAGATGTACAGAAATGGCATACCACACATTGATATGAGTGGAAATATCCTCTGTGTGTCACAAAAGTTATAGAAAATATGTTAAAATAAAATTGATTTTTTTTAATAATCTGGGTATGTTTGCATGGCCCACCACAGTGCCCAAATATGTCTTAAAAATGTGGAAATAAAATTGATATCATGAGATAGAAATGTATTACAGGACCCTTTGTGGAGTATCTACAATGGTGCATTGGTGCTGTTGCTAATGTGGTAGGGCTTGGAAGCATGAAGTTTCCAGGTTGTGAGCATGGATCCCTATGCAATGAGGTGGAGTTACTGAATAGCATAATGGGGTAATTGTGTCTGCATATCCCCTCTGTGTAGGCAGACAACCATGTTAGTGTCCACACAGGAGGTAGCTGACATCAGGAGAGGATGCGTCCAGTAACTACTAATCTGATTGGAGCTTAGCTGTGCATATTTGCGTGGCACACCAGTCTGGGGGGGGGGGTGCACTGACTTCTAAACTTTGTTTACCTATGGGGCATATGTTTCCATGCATTTGCACAGTGTGCTGCAGTGCTGAATGTGGATGTCTGGGGCTGTGTCTACTGACTGCTAAGCTTTGTTTATTTATGGGGTACGTGTTTGCGTGGCTTACTGCATTGCTGACAGTATCTAAAAGGCAATGATGTATTAATTAGTTTTGACCCTTGTTTAACTTAAACTAGGACCATTAAATGATGTGAACGATATACTAGGTAGGTGCAATGCATCACAGGTAGTCAATCATGCAGGCAGCACCTACAGTAGAGCACTATATAGTATGCATACACCTTACAATCTGATTTTCCCCCATACTCTGCACCACTGGAGTACAGACTTGGGAATTTTTGCTGAAAGAATGCTAGGGGCTGCTGCAGGTCTGCTACATCTGTATGTGCTGCATGCTGAGGTCAGTTTTGCTGCTGCTGCTGCTGACAATATGCCTAGGCAGAGAAGGAGAAGAGTGTACAGGCTACAGGGTGGACAGGGACATAACTACAAGAACTCACTGAGCTGCACCACCCTCAACTCAGACCCAGAGCCAACAGAGGGGAATGCATCCCAGTGGAAGCAAAGGTATATGTAGCCCTTAGGATAATAGCCACAGGTACCTTCCAAAGACCAACTGGGGACATGATGGGGATCTCACAGGTATGAGCATCCAGGGTACTCCACCAGTTTCTGGATGCCATGCTACCACATGCCAGTGAGCACATTTATTTTCCCCTCACCCCTGAAATATGGGCCAGCAATATGCAACATTTCTACCATGCAGCACACTACTCTGAGGTACTGGGTGCCATAGATTGCACTCATGTACACATCAAGGCACCACCTGGTGAGGAGGGTAGAATCTACATCAACCGCAAGGGGTACCACTCCATCAACTGCCAGGTCATGTGCAATGCCCAGGGCATTATCATGAATGTGTTCTGGCAGCCCTCTCAGTTATCATGACATCCATTTCTGGCACACATCATAGCTGTACCAGATTTTTGCTAAGGGGGGCATCCCACATGGCCAATTACTGGAGATGCTGGGTACAAACTGGAGCCGTGGATGATGACACCCATCAGAAATACACACACACACACACACACACACACACACACACACACACACACACACACACACACACACACACACACACACACACACACACACACACACACACACACACACACACACCGAAAATGCCATAATGAGGCACACCCACAAACTAGGAACATCATAGAGCATGTCTTTGGGCTGCTGAAGTCATGTTTCCGGTGCTTCATTATATCTGATGGAGCCCTGCAGTACTCTCCAGCCAGTATGTGCCATGCTGCACAATATGATCCTGCGGGAACACTGCAGCAAGATCAGAAAAGGGAATGGATACACAGCCCCCCACCAGTGCCTAGGTCATCACAGCCACACTCACAGGAGGACTCAGAGAAGGAGACTCCTAATGATGTCCCTGTAGGCAGACTTAGGCGTGCCCAGTATGCCCTAGCATTGGCTAAGAGACAACACAGAGCACAATCACTGACAGCCTAGGGCTCTACGGACTGACATCTTACTCCTACTCATATACATGTATTAAAATATATGATTCCAGGCAACCCACTTGACCTGTACCTATCCATGTATTGGCTATGTACTGCTTGCATCACATACAGGCAGCCCTGAACTACAGGTCCGTCAATTGCTGCAGTCGCAAGGTAAGTCTCTAACCTACACACTAATTGTAAGGATTACTATAATATGGTATCATATGTATGGATCTGCTGCTGTTATGCAAGGAAATATAGTGGGTTATTTGATCAGATGTAACATCCACATGGGACTACAGATACCCATTCCATTAGTATGTAATCCTTAATATTCACTAGGCCTCATGGTTAGAATATTCACAACATCAGGCAAGGGAGATGTTAAACAGTAGCCACACATGATATGTGGACAACTGTCTACCCAAGCTAATCATGTGCTGTTGTTTCCCCACCCCAACATGGCAGTGTACCCATATAACTGATTTAACACTAAATCAGCTTTGCTATATCAGTGGACCAGGCTGTAACATAGATATCACTCACACATTATATGTTTCCCTTCATGCAGGATAACAATGTAAATATTTATGCTGTGGATTGTGTGATGAATGACTCTTTTCTGTCTTGTGACCTGTGTGGCTCATTGGCCTAGGGGAGCTAGCATGGGTGATAGTGTTGATGGTTCTAATCTGGAATTACTCACATCTTTTACATCCTTGACAAGCCTTAAACCCAGGACCCTGTGCACTCCCATCACAGCAGCTATCACTACTACACATGAGGTGTTTTGAGAGGTAGTACTATGTGTTTTTACAAACTGTCATATCTCTCAACCTCTTAGTGCAAGAAATCTGGACAAACCCAGAAAGATTGGGGGGGGGGGAGCAAAGGCCCAAACATAGGGACAGATTTTAAATGTTGTGCTCATAAACCTAGACAATTGCTGGAATTAAAGGTGTTGCATTATTACATATTTTCTGAATGATATAAAGTCTGAAACACAAATGTTTGTCTGTATTTAGTATAATGTAGTGACGTCAATATTCAGTAACTCACCAGAAGACCACAAATGTATGAGGAACAGACCAAACATACGAGGCAAAACTCTGGATATTTTATAAAAATCAGGACAGTTGAGAGGTATGCAGTCTGTTGGTGGTTTAATATTACCAACCTCAGTCACATATTAAGTACACCACCCAGCTGGGGAATGCCATGGATATTTTAAGTGAAGTGCAGTACTGCAGAAACAGGGGTGGATGTTAATGTCTGTAATATACAAAATCCCAGACTAGAGTACAGGTATGTATGGCCTGGAGTCACTATCAGTACTGACAGTCCCACTGGGCATGGCCAGACACTTAGTTAAAATGAGCACAATTCTATTGCCCCTTCATCAAAATGACTTCTCATGTATAAACTTCTATACGTACAGACATATATGCATGCATTTATTTATTTATGTATTTATTTATGTATTTATTTCCAGTTTGATTACCAAGGACATCCACTGGGCCCAGAGAGCCAGTTTTCAGAGGATGCCCAGGGAGAAAAGCTCCATGAAACAGATAACAGTAATGATAACAGTTCAATAACATACGTATATGTCTGTCAGTATCTCTCTCTGACATGCATAGTATATCTGTCGCTATGTAGCGTCAAATAGATATATATGCCAATCTATATATAGCTCTCTCTCTCTCTCTCTCTCTCTTTATATATATATATATATATATATATAATATAGATATATATATATTAAAATGATACATACACTCCCCCCATATATCTGCATAACACATATACATAGCATACACACACTCAGCTACATTTATATATATACATATCTGTTATATACAGAAATATGTGTGTCAATCTCTCTATTGTCCGACATACCCTAATAATGGTGAGTAAATCTGCACTATCACACAACCTCAAAGGATCCAAACTAAGGTTGCAGCAGTATAAACTCCACTTACCAACAGACCTCTGTGCCTGCTGGATATCACCACTTAGACAGACATAGGTGAGCAGGTGGTGTAATGTATAATGTTGTCAATGCATGTATGGACAGGACACATTGTCCCTGCCCACAGGTTTACCTATGTAATTGCAAGTAACCGCATATGGCCATACTGGTAACTGTACACACATAGCTAGGAGAAAAACAGTTATCTCACTGCTAGATACTAGATGCAGATAACAGTTTGAAGTAATATCAGTCTGCAGGCCACAGATGCTGTTCAAAACAAGCCTAGTTTGTGTAATGCACAAGTACTGTGCCTGCAATCACATATACAACAGACTTAATCTGTGGCAGATGCGGTAAGTAGTGTGATCTGTAGTGTATAACACTAGATAGGCAGGGTTCTAATCTCACTTGATGCATATGTGTGTATATATCCATATGGCATAATCTTGGTAACTTAGACAGAGGTAAGGTTTTGCAGTGTTTCATTTGTAGCAGGTGATGTGCCCCCCCACCCCAAAGGACTGACCACAACAAGGCTTGCTTATGCCATCAAGCATAATATTTCCTAAACTGATAGTACTAGCAGACATGAGGTGTGTTGAGTGCAACACGTACTGTGATCTGTAGTATGTACCATTACTCACGAAAGATTTCACATCTATGTACAGCCTACTTCCAATAGGTGTGTGCCTTTGTGTGTCCTCTACACAGTGATTGGAAGTGGTGCTAGCCTCAACATAGCCATGTTTGTGTGTGAGCCTGTTAGAGCATTGTACATTATGTTAAGGAACCATAGGATGTTTGAACTGAACTAGAGTAATGGCCATATAGCCCTTATGATCATAGACATTGCCATACCTGTAGTTACAAGATCAGCATATATTGCCTGAGTTCAAGAGGGACACAGGCAGATGTCCTGTGTTGAGATGATGGACACCCAACCAGTCAAACAGATGGTACATGCTGAGGTGCACTGAGGTGCTCTGTGTGCCATTAGGCAGGGTTCTGTTCCATGGATGTGTTTCAGTCGGCTAGATAAATCTCTCTCATAAGCATGTAGTACTAACATCACATACTAAGTTAATGTCCTCATAGTGAGTCATCCATCCACTACACTATACAGGCAATACAACAGCATACAACATAAGGTACACAAATGTATGTGGTGTACTCATGAAAAATTCCAGCATACAGTATCTGTCGGTAACCACTACAAGTGGCATGTTGAACCAACACTGCATTACACAAGAACATGTTAACTAATATAGCCACCCTGTGCATCAGACACATAGCTTCATTTCCCTGCACCAATGGTGAGGATGACAGGGATGTTGCACAGGCATCATCACTTGCACAGGGTGTTGTGTGGGGGTGCAGGAGGTCTAGGCTGGCCCAAACTGTAGACAACATGTGTGTGAGTCAGGAAGGGAGCATGTAAGATGGATCATGGAGAGGTGCTGTGTGTGTCTGTAGGTGACTTGCATTTGACAGTGGTGTGTGAGTGTGTGCATGTACAGAGTCAAGCTCAGTGCTAGCCCTCCACTTTGAACTGCTTTGGACAATACATTGTAGAGTTAAAAGTTCACCATCTCTGGCTCTGAACATGGGAATTGGCTGTGCCAGGCCACTGGCACCTCCATGCCCAAGGTCAGAGGTGGTGCTAGTACCTGGTGATGACTGCTGTCTGGTACAACTGTGTCCCCCACAGGACCACCCAGGACCATGAGCCCATGGTCTGCCACATCGTAGTGTGAACAGCACACTCCCCTCTGTAGTGCTGGATGTACTGCCACTACGGGAGCATGAGTGTGCATGGCCAAGTGGACTGTCAGCAGATGGGGATGCTGACCTACGTCCACGGTCCAACGCTCAACTCCAACCACATATTCCAGTACAGAGAATATGTGGTCCAAGAGAGGCACTGTCTCAGCCCACCATCTGTCCACTGCATCAGTGAACCAATCCAGGTTGCCCCCAGTGCAGCAGAGGCAGTCACAGACGTCAGACTGTGTTGTATCCATAACCGTAAGCATACGTCTAGTGTTCTGCTCAGAACATGCCTGTGTCTCTATGATGGCCCAAAACATATGCCGAGTGACCAATGATTTGATATTTGCAACAGGTGTTGAATGGACAGCAGGCCTCCTACAAGCACCCCTGTCAGACTGCCTGTGTGGGACCTTGCCAGCTGCCGGGCTATGGCCACTGTCTACACTCATTGGAGCCATAGTTGACAAACTTTCCTGTTCAATGTTCCCACCCTCTGACTGTCCAATATCTGTGGCATGGCCTCTGGGGATGGGGTATGTGTGGGCATATAGACTGTGTGCAGCAACAATGGGGACAGAAGATGTATGTCTACCTATGGGACAGATTCAGCCCCTAAAACTCCCACCTGTGTCTCACTGTGGCTACCATCATCATCCAAGTCTGAAGAGACACAGACATCAGGGTGTGTAGGGGACAGACACCAACCCCCATGGTTACCTGCAATAGGAAAGAAAAAAACATTACATTAATACCTACACTATTGTGTATGAAAAGCCTCCAAGACTCATAAAAACAAAGACCCACAACTAGATTAGTGGTTAAACAACTTTCTTCTCCACTTTTGCCCACAAAACAGTTCCTTGGAACAAAATACAAATACAACTCAGGACCTTTATAGCAATCACTTGAAGTAAATCAAGTAAAACATGAGCAGTAATATTTACCTTTTAATTAATCAGTATGACACTATACTTGAAAAAAACAACACATAAAAACCCAGTACAACTCTCTTAACAAATATATGGAAAGTCACATTTTACTGCCTAATATATCTACCATCAACCTGTTGCATCTTAAAATGCATTTTAGATTCCTTGCTTCAGTTAAACCAGGTGCTTATCTGCTCTTAACTGTAACTGCCAAAGTGTATCCTACACTACTGGGACTACCCCTTCTAGAAACCTATTCCAGACTGGAATTTAGAAACATCTTATGCTGTTTACATCCATAGTTATGTTTACATAGGGCATTATTCTGCCACTTAACCATACTAGAATATAATTGTTCCTTAACAAACCAAGTGCCATGTTTACCAGGAGTAGGACCACAGCCTTGGGTAATACCTGACATACCTGTAAAATGTTGAGGGTGGGGTAATGTCAGTACCACCGCATGTTGCAGCACAACAAGGTAATATGTCCATGTATCTCGCATTTACAGTAGCTGCTGCGTTACTTGTTGTATTAGTCACTCTCTGAGTATGAGTGTATAACTGAGGTGAAACCCCCCCCAAAGAAAAAAGACCTGACACCCACATAAAAGTATCTACAGCCTGATACACTGACTGCTACAGTATTACAGTGCTGATCACAGTAAGCTTACCTGCACGCTCCTCAGCTGTGGAAACTGTGGCACCCAACTCCATGATGTATGGTGTGATGGATGCCTGGAAGCGGTTGTGTGTGCCTAGGTACACCAGGAATACCTCACTGGCTGAGAGTGGTTGTTCCTCTGCAGGCCCTCCACCGGTAATGGCACGATCCATGGCTACATCTACTGCCTTTCATTATCCAGCATTTATCATGTCAGTTGTTGTTGAACCTACTCATATGTCCTGCCCTGCTGGCCTGTACCATTCACATTACAGAGAAGGTCTGCCCACAATCCAGCCCGCTGTTCTCTGCTTTGTCTCCCACTGGATAGTAGGATGTGATGATGTTGCCTTACTGCTTGCAGTATAATTTCATTCTCCACATCCGAGAAGGGTACATGGTGTCTACAGTACATAATTCCTGAAAGATGACAAAACGGGAACACATTACTCAATCACATATATGGACGTGCACTATGTACAGATACAGCAAGGCCAAAATGGCTGGCCCTAACCACTGCTTGATCACACATGTCAAACTGCACAGTGTGCAAACAAACTAAGTGTGTGGATACAACTGAGATAGTAGTAGTAGTCAGGTATTCCTATGTGTGCCATGACAGCTAGCGCTGTGTTATCATATGTCCAACACTCAGGTCTACTGTGGTGTTCCTCCTATGAGCAACCCCTCGATAATATGTCATACGAGCAATGACACACGAATAGCAGCGTACTATTACAACCACTGTAAAGGGACAGTCCAATGAGACCAGTGTGCCACAATGACAAAAGACAATGCACTCTTTATATTTTGGATGTTCTGTGGAGGCTTAAGACAGCAAGAGGTCACTGACATGTCATTATCACAAGTCTAAGACAGGCTTAATGCTGTAATCACTATTCCCCGTAAGTCTATTCAACCATATGCAATCTGCTGTACACAAAAACATTTGCATACCTGATAGAGCGTACTCCTCTGTTGATATGTGGGGATAGTACAGTTGTCACAGTGGTATGCTCTGCATCTGGAAGGTCTCATACAGAATTATTCCCCATAGCCAGCTGCTTATCTTTTAAGCATGTTTCCCAGCAGCAGGTGATTACCTCTAAACCAATCTGTGGTTCTAAAATGCTAATTGCAGCCAAAATAGTTGATTTGCACTATCACCAGTCAATGGCATGCAATCACTGTAGAGTATATAAGGCCTTCATGTAGATTAGGGCCCCTTTCTGATATGTTGTGCTGGACATTACTGGGGGGAGGAGACTACATTTTCACAGACGGTAGGTCTGCAGCAGACACCTTTACATAGAGGTGGGTGTGTTACAGGCTGCAGCTACTGCTGCAGGTAATAGACATAGGCAAAGAGTGTAAAGACTTTGGAGGACAAAAACCTGTAGGAGTAACTGTGTGAGCTATGTAAGGCTTGTTGTAGAGGCAGGAGCAGAGTGAGAGTACCCTCTACACTCCAATGAAGGCATGTGTTTAAGGTAAGTATGTTAGGCAATGGTATCAATAACAGAGTACTAGGCAACATGTTTGGTGTGTCCTTGAGCAAGATGGTGTGTGTGTGTGTGTGTGTGTGTGTGTGTGTGTGTGTGTGTGTGTGTGTGTGTGTGTGTGTGTGTGTGTGTGTATATATATATATATATATATATATATATATATATATATATATATGTGTGTGTGTGTGTGTGTGTGTGTGTGTGTGTGTGTGTGTGTGTGTGTGTGTGTGTGTGTGTGAATATGTCAACCATCTGGTCATCTGCCAGGCCATGTATTACCATGTAGTAGTAATTTTCAGCGTGTATGAGGGCAGTCCTTGTTACAAGCAGGGACTTCAAATGTGTATATTTGTTGCTCAGCTCTGGTAATCTGCACTGTTACTCTGACAGGATTGTGTGGTGCACTCTGATATTAGTGGCCATCATTCACAGTACCTGAGTTGACATTCTCTGTGAATGCATATTACTGCATGACATGACCATTTATGCAAGTATACATTTGCTATAGAGTTATGTGAACTGTGTTCCTACCTGCAGGCCTGTGATTTCCATCAGTTAAAAGCAGGCAATTAATTTGACATGCATTGTGCAGATAAAGAGTGCATGCCTCTGTCATTAATTGCTGGTTTCACAATACTGAAAATGTATGGATTTGAACCCAGGACTGTGTGTGGCAAAAATGTACTGTTTATGAGGCATTTAACAGACTGAGCTATTGCTGCAGCAGGTGTATTGCAAGACATGTGCACAGCTAAAGGCTGTGACAATCATGTTCTACATCCATCAGTATGTGCAAGGCTTTATATGGATGTATTTCTGAACCAGGGTTCCAGTTGCACATGTATTTTGTCATTAATGCCTTACCATGTGTCTTTCTAGATGCTGCTGATAAAAGGGCACATGTACCTGCTGTCAGAGGCCTCACTTACATCCATTATTATGTCTTTGGCTTTGTAGTGGTGTACTGTTGCACCAGAGTCCCAGGAACACTCCCATGTTTTCCATTACATTTTATTCAGGTTTGCTACACTGAAATAATTTTAATGACTGTAACTGGCAATTACTATGTTTTTTTAAAGCACCTATTTTAAGTAAGAGTTGTGTGGCATGACAGGTTAATGCACTGGTCTGCAGGTGTGATGGTCTTGGGTTTGGAACAAGTGTTCATTCTGTAAATTTGTAATAGAATCTTAAGGACACATATAATCAATATAGCTGTATTTAGCTGAACTTTCCGAAGCTGTGTGACAAGGCATGCTGCACAGCATTGCTCTAAAAAAATATAAAGAAAAGAAAAATTGGGACATAGGAAAGTGGTGAAATAGGGTGCAAACAAGGTGAGAACATAGTGGATGGCAGGTAGGGATGTGGAGGAAGGGTGTAGGAAAGAACCATAGCTACCCATTTCTTGTAGAGCAGCAACTGTGCACTTTGACAGAATATGTGCATGGATTTGAACTCTCACCCCACACAGAGAGGGGTGAGGACAACATAACTGAGTTGTCAAGACAATTGGACCAAATTACTTGTGTCCCGTGGACACATGAGTGAAATGGAAAGCTATGTATGGGGCGATATTTCTTTTTGGGACAGGCACCCATTTTTTTAAGGTGTGAGTGGATTGTTTGGGAGGGAAGATATGAACATGTGGGGGAGGTAAGTTGGGTAGGTGAGGCTGCATTTGCAGACAGACAAGACAGCAGACAGAGGTGGTGTGTGACACATGAGTGGGATGAACACCTTGGAGAGGGAGGGTGTTGTGGAATCCAAATCCCATGTGCCTCCAGACAGCAACAGCATAACTCACATCCCCACCCATGGGACTGGTGGCAATGCTCTTTCATTGCCCCAAGGGTGGCAGTGCTGGAGGCTGGTCACCAGGGCAAGGCTGCCCCTCCAGTTTGGCCAGCATGCCATCAGTCCGGCGCAACCAGGGTCAAACCCATGGTAGACTAAACTGTGCACCAAGACCAGCAGCTCATCCTGGGTGAAAACACCCCCTCCACCACAGCTCCCAGAGGAGGCCAGGGCCCCTCCCATGGGGTGGTACTACCCAACACAGCAGGTGGTGCAGGGACAGCAGAGGGGGCACTACCAATCTAAGTCCCCAGACATGCTGGGGCCCAGTGCCATGGCCAGTTGACGCAAGGTAGGGGGATCAGCCAGAACCGGCCTACCTTGACATGCTGTGGTGGTAGAGGTATAGCAATAGGTAAAGGTTAGTAATAACCAAACCATTGTTAGTATTAACAGAATGGAACATCATTTTAATTCATGCAAATACATATTAATGTATAGTATGCATAACACAACAGTAGATAACATAACAGTCAGTATGACAACAACATTCCAGTAAGAAGTAAGCCATAAGGGCAAGAAAATAGTTAATTTAACAAAGTATGTTAATAGTGAATCATAATAACACATAATATTACATCACATATTGCAAAAATATAGTTAAACAACATATGTTAACTAACTTAACTGTTAGCCAATTCCCAGCTAATCTTCACCCTACTCTATGCATCCCCCAAACTTAACAACCTTAGACAGACAGACCTACACAAGCTGGATGATTGTTAAAACAAAATTGCTAAATTTGCCACTGGAACCTCCTCCCACAGCCATCATTGTATCTCCCTTAAAGAACTAAACTGGCTAGAACTCCCACAACTTCTTCACTTTAATCAACTCACCCTCTCTCATAAACTTGTTGACCACCCCCTTAACATCCCTTCCCTTCAAACCCTTCTCCAACCCTATCACTCCACTAGGCCCCTAAGATCAAGCAACAAAAATCAACTCACTGTTATTAAAACCAAAACTCAGCAGGAGAAGTCATAGTTTCATGTACCATATCTAAACTTGGGAACAATTTTCCACCCTCTATAACTACTCTACCTTCCAGCAGCCTTTTGAAGACTGCACTCAAATTCTACTTAAATTTACACTGGCATTGTCTTTGTTCTAATCCAGACTAACACCCCCACCCATACCCTCCCACCTAGACTCTTAACCCAACTATACTACCGCCACTACTAACCGCAGTCAGAATTAGCTAGTTGTCTTTACATACTTTAAAATCTTGTCTGACAACTTTGTTACTAATATCTTAACTTCCAGTATTTACTGTATATACTGTCGATGATCAATATCTTGTTATTGTATTAAAGCCAACAACCTATAATGTTGTTTACTATTGCAGCAACTTTGTATCTCTATTTATCATGTACATGATGTGGAGCTTTTCTCCCTGGGCATCCACTGAAAAAGTACCTGCGTCCAGTCAGAATTTCCCGGTAAACAAATGTAACTAAATAAATAAATAAATATATTAAAATTAAACCATAATAATAAATAACAATAATAAATAAATGAAGATAAGGGATGAGAAGAGAGAGAAAAACATTCCATTAGTAGCATTTCAGATTATATCCCTGAAAACACTGATAAATAGTCTACAGGTATGTCGTGTCAGTTTTGGTACAGTGACTACAATTCTCCTATAGCTTATGTAGCACATGCATACCTCTCAAGCTGTTAGCATGGGTTAGTATGGGCCAAGTAATAACAAATGCAGGTACACAACTACAGAGAACAGTTTCCCATAATGTGGAATTATATAACTACCATAGGTTCATAGGTTCATAGGTTGGTACTAGGCTATCGGCCCTAGGGCCTATACAAGCCTAGCCATAACAATTCCCTGGCTATTTCTTCCTAGAAAAAATTACTTCCCTGGTCCCCTGTATAGCAGGGTGACTGACGTGATCCCCAGGGTGAATTTCCTATCTCCCATCCAATCGTCAAGGTTCCTTTTGAAGAGGGCCAAAGAGGTGCTCAGCTTGACATGTATGGGCAGTCTATTCCAGGGTATGGGGAGTCTCTGTGTCAGGAACCTATCCCTCCAGTTGGATTTTGAGTCGGCTACTTTTACAGTGTGGGTTCTGTCAGTAAGCCATTTGGCAACCCATCGAGTGACGTAGGGATTAATGCCCAACTTAGTAAGTTTATCTATGATTCCAGAGTGGGGGATGGTATCGACTGCCTTGGCGAGGTCCAGATAGGCTTTGTGGACCACCTTACCCTTGTCCACGGCTCTGGAGACTGATTTGAAGAAGTCAATCAGGTTGAGGAGACAAGATCAGCCCTTTACAAAACCAAACTGGGTGGGCTCCAGTGTTTGAAGGTTGCCAATGTCTTTGTTTATAAGTTCCATGGCTTTGCAGATCAGCCTCGTCAGACTGATGGGATGAACTGTAGCTGTGTGCCATTCATTGGACACGAAGCCTGAGGTGAGGCTATGATTAAACATGACACTTGGGTGAGGTGCCAGTTCATTTTGTAGTTCATGTAGTACACAGCCCAGGATGTCATCTGGTCCCATGGATGCTGTATTCTTAGCTTTAGAGAGTGCGTTTTTTACCTGTGTGGCCATGATTACCAGAATTTGGCAATCTTTTGGTTTTGAGATAGGCCCTTTAGGGGATGAGAGGGGGGTGAAGTTGGCAGTGAATCAATCTGCCAGGATATTGGCAATATCCTTGGGATCAGTATATTTAATGTCATTCTGTTGTAGCTCAGAGCAGATCTGAGCATTGCTATTTAGATTATTGATATAACTATAGAATGCCAAGATGTTCTGTAAGCAGATTTAGTAATACATTGCATTCCATGTAGTCTTTCTCTAGTAATCCTGTGAGAGATGGATTAGGCAGTTTTAATTACATTATGAGAAACTGTGACATTTGAGAGGCATGTTTGTGTACAGTACATAAACTAGACAGCTGTCAAGGCATGGGGATAGAACCCAATAGCTGTGATTGCAGGGGACATCTGCAAACAATGTAATAATTGACTGAAGCAACTTAGTACAGACATGCAAGGAATGCAGCCATACAGCAAATAAACAGATTTATTTATTAATCAACAATGCTGGTACACACTTTCTTGCTATTAATTTTAAAATTCTTTGAAATTTAAACACAGTATCTGCTCATAATATGGGCTACCTCACCCATATACCTTTTGTATTTGGGGAGAGAAAAAATGTGAGCATTATGTGACTGATACTGAAAAATTTAGTGCTGCACACCACTGGATTTGAACCCAGGACTATGTGTGGAAAAATGTACTGTGTATAAAGCATTTATATAGACCGAGCTACTGAGTCACTGTTGACTACTGAGTGACTGATACTGGCCTAGAGATAACCTTGAACCATACTATGAGCATGGCAATACAAGTTACAGGACATTTTTTTTGCATTCTAGAACTAATACAGTGTTATAATTAACTACAGTGACTGCAGAACACACATGCATGGAATGCAGCCATATTGCTTATATTAATACAGCTTTATTTTAGAATCAACAATGCTGGTGAACACTTTTTATTGGTATTGCTTTGAAATATCTGTGAAGTCCACACACAATATTTGCCCATGGAATGAGCTACCTCACCCATATACCTTGATTACCTGAAGTAGGAGGAACAGAGAGTATTATATAACTTATATTGGCCTAGAGACAGCCTTGGGCAGCACTATGAGTTAAGCAATGCAGTTTGCAGGCCATTAGTTTTACATTCTACAGCTATTAGTGTTACATTTTACTGCAGCAACCTTACCATAGACAATCAATGCATACAGCTCTACTGCAATGGTTATGACAAAACACTCCTGCTGTACATCATTTTGCTGACTGTTATTGGTATTGTTTATTGCACCACAGTTGTTATTGTTCATTTATTGCACTGCAGCTCTAATTGTCCATTTATTGCACTACAGTTGTATGTGCCCACTTATTGCACTAAAGTTTTTCTTGTGTATACTTTATTTCAGTAAATGCTTTACTCTTTCTTGCTTATTCCACTACAGTTAGCAAAATACATCCGTACTTACCACACTCACAGTGCAACCTGGCCAGGCACCCACCATGGGACTCAACATTGCGTGCCCTCTCAGCTGCAGCTGTTGGGAGAGAACCACACCATTATGCATACCAGCTTTGCAGACATTCAGCTTGCATATTGGTAAAACAGAGGAAAAATTACTTACATATTTGTTTAGCATCCCGTGCTCTAACTTCTTCTGCCAAGGTTCCCCTCTTTCTCCTCTTCATGTCATAATAGTGTTGATGACACTGCTCACCTGAGCGGGGGATACCAGTAACACTGATAAGTTCCCTGGCCAAATGCTCCCAGGCCTCCGCCTTACACTCCAAGCTCTGGAAACCACCCTGTAGCAGCCTAGGTTCATAGTTTTCTACCAGGATCCCAACCATAACTCTGGACTCCTGAATACTCCACTTCTGCACCAAAAGCCCGCACCTTCACCAGCATTGCCTGCCATATCAACAGTCGATTGAACTCCAGTGAATGGCACAGAATTCCCACCTACTGCTCTTAATATAGGCTATTTTCCCTCCCTGACACGTCATTGAGCAACATTCAAAGAAGTGCCATGTCCCTTAGCAGTGCACAAACCAGCTAAGCAGAGCTGAACAGCATGAAAACTCACACAACTGTGGTTTTAGTGGAGTTTAGCACCGGGCAAACATTTGTAG
>NC_056748.1:704496094-704593594 GCF_019279795.1 Protopterus annectens
ATGAATAACATATGACTGAAATTGAAAACAAGGACATGACAACACCGAAACAGCACGATGAATTTTCACAAACCTGAAACTCAAGACACCGAAAAAACAGCTGCGGATGTTACACATAATTTTTTTTTTTGGAACCTCGTAGCTTTTGAATGGAGATAGCGGTACAGTCGGTATTAGGAAATTCACCCTTTTCCCCACTGTAGTGTGATCTCGGAGTTGGTATATATAATTTGCAGGGGGTGCGAGGTGCAGAGGGGCTTGCCTCCCTGCAAAAACATAGAAAAAGTTAGTTGTGAAGCTAAATTGAGCACCACATTCATCATTTCATTGGACTGATTATCATCTGGAAAGTGCTCCATGTTTGCCACAGAAGTTGCTGTAAATCACAGTCCAGTTTAAAGTGACAGACATCTATTTCTTCTGTAATGGATTGAATGTGTTTGTTTCAATTTTGTACATTTTGGTCTTGTAAACATTCGTTGTTCTGCAGTTTCGATGTTGTTGTCTCGTTCTTTTCAATTTTGGTCATATGTTAATTTGGTAAACTGACATAGACCCCTAGATATATATATATATATATATATTTACTATATATTCTCAAAATACTGAAATATTGAATTTCTATCTCGAGACTGTATAATCAAAAGTGTAGTTGCGTGAAATTGCACTATATCGAATGCGGAAATGTCGCATCCACTGTTGTGGTGTCACGTTTGTGAATTGTGGTGTGGTGTGTGGATTTAGCTGGGGATTCAGGTAAGTGGTGTTTTCGTAAGGATATTGGGTAGGGATTTTACTGTGTGTGAGTGTGTGTAGTGGTGGGTTTTATATGTTTGTGTGTTTAGTGCGACCTCGGAGTTAGTATATACAAGTAGCGGGGGTGCAAGGGGGCTTGCCCCCCTGCTTATAGGTAGGTTAGGTATGTTTGTATGTTATGTTGTGTGTGTTGTTTTGTTTTTTGTAGTGTGGTTAGGTAGGTGTATGTGTGTTTGTTTGTGTGGTGGTGTGTCTATGTGTATGGTCGCGATTTTGATTTTCGTGGTTCTAATTTTTCGGTTATGTGGATTTTTGGCTATACAGTCTTGAGATACTGAAATTCGATATTTCAAGTATTTCAAGATCGTATACTGAATCCAAATAAATAAATATATATATATATATATATATATATATATATATATATATATATATATTTATTTATTTATATCACCCAGAGACTCCCTATGCTGTGGAACAAAATCCCGGTACATGTGAGGCAGAGCACCTCTCTGGCCTTGTTCAAGAGGAATCTTGACCAATGGATGGGAGATTGCAGATATATACTCAGGGAGGCTTGACAGTCACACAGCAAAATGATAGGCATAGCAAAAATGATAGGTTTAGTTTTATTCAACTAAACTAAAAAAAAGCTAAACTTGCTTATGGCTTTGGAATGCCCTTGGGCAGATAGCCTAGTATGAACCTATGAACCTATATGTGTATATACACACACACACACACACACACACACACATATATATATATATATATATATATATATATATATATGTATGGGGAGTACATAGGTGGACAGAGGGTATTCTTTTTTAATCCATTTTGTTTGAATCAGTTGTGTAGACAAAATGTAGTTAGAAAAGAATGAATGGAAGGGGTAGTTTGTCTGAGATTTCAGAATAACTGAGATGGGGGATTTTCCCTTTTCTCCAGTATTGTACAATCTCACAGTAGGTGTATTTAAGTTAGATGGATGTGAGGTGCACAAAGCAATTCCTCCCCTGCAAAAACAGTTCTGTTTGTGTTACTTCACTTTTTGATAAGTACTTATTTTGATATTATTTTTTTCAATAATCCGGACTTTGAAGAAGGAGAACTTTGATGAATTACCATAAACGTGTGTGTGTGTGTGTGTGTGTGTGTGTGTGTGTGTGTGTGTGTGTGTGTGTGTGTGTGTGTGTGTGTGTGTGTGTGTGTGTGTGTGTGTGTGTGTGTGTGTGTGTGTGTGTGTGTGTGTGTGTGTGTGTGTGTGTGTGTGTGTGTGTGTGTGTGTGTGTGTGTGTGTGTGTATGCATATATAATTCCTTTATATATAGATGGGGTAGAAAGTGTGCATGTCAGTGAGTATGTAATCCTTATGCACACACAAAAACACAGTACCTGTTATATGTCTGGTTATGTGTAAATCCATGTGTCTGTATGTCTGTATATATGTATATTATATATTTCTTTCAGTGTGATTGGGTTGATCACTGCTTATAAAAGAAAATAAAAAAAAAAAACATGCCTGAAACTTTATTATCAGACAACAGTGTAGTGTATATTAAAGTTTTCTCATGAAATCTAAAAATAACATTCCTCCCCAGTTTTAGAGGGTTAAAAAGTGAATTTTTGAGTAACATGGTAGCTGAAAGTAAATCCTCTCATGATAATAAATAACATAAAAATAAATCATATTTATTTTTTATTTTATTTTATTTTACATTTATTAACTGGGAAAGTCCAACTGGACACAGGTCCATTTTCAGCAGAGGCCTGGGGAGAAGAGCTCCAAGCAAACAATACAGTTCCACAGAGACAAAACAGTAACATATAAGGAAGCATAATATACATATAAGGAATACAACTGAGTGCAGATGGCTCAAAACACAAATGCAGTTACAAGAAGACAAAAACAGTACCAAATGCGAGAACAGTGTCATATATGTTAAGAATATATTTGAACATAGTTAGCAGAGATTAACAATTTTTCTGGCAGTAAGCCAATATCCATATAAGTGTAATATATATATATATATATATATATATATATATATATATATATATATATATATATATTTTTTTTTTTTTTTTTTTTTGACTTGGGTAGCAACCATTTGATACTAAGCAGATTCCTAGCAACAGGACTTAGGTAGCAACCATTTGATCACTAGCAGAATCCTAGCAGCAGTGCAGCGGTATGGTCTAGTCTGGGGAGTAATGCCACTTATTTATGTAGTGGGTTTTGAGAAGTTTTTTTTAAATTGGGAGGTAGAGGTGGTGGAAGTTAAGTGGCTTGGGAGTGAATTCCAGGTTCTGGCAATGGTGCAGGCAAAGAGAGATTTACCAGCATCATTTTTGTGTTTGATGACATTTATGTGGTTTTGATAACTAGATCTTATGGTTCTGGTGGTGGCCTATGGTTGAATTAGGTTCTGAAGTGCTGGGGTTTTGTCAGGAAGGTAGTAGAGCTTGTGAGCTATTGAGAGTTGGTTGAGTAGGAGTAGTTGAGTAGTTGAAGAGTATCATCTGAGTAGATACATCTTAATTTGCTTGAGTTAAAATGGTGCATTAATGAGCTTTGATGGGTAAGATGAGAAAATATCTTTAGGTAAGAGACACAAGTGGTGAACAGTGGTGGTCTGAGGGAATAAAATTGGGGATACCTTTGCATTTTTCATTATCATTTTCCTTATTATCCCAGCAGATTGCAAATGAGCCCCACTGTACTTCCCATGTGAGAATGTGCAAGCTTGAATAGCCTATTACATCTCTTTGTAAAGGCCCGTCCTCTGGGGGGACAGCTGGAGAAGGTCAGCAGCTTGCTGACCCTACTTGCATTTTCAGTATGGCACAAACATCATGGAGCCATGGCACACTGGGACCAGACGCAGACATGTTTCATACATATAAATATACAAATTAATCCTTTCTAGTTTTCTTATGACCATATTTGCACTGGCATTATTAGAACAGTATTAGCACAGAGTGTGGCATGCTGGTATATATCATATTCATTCACCACCTAGAGTGTGTGCAAGGAGTCAATAGCCAGAATATTTGGTCACATAGCCCTTGCCTCTGACCAAGTACACGTGGAAGTGTCAGTGGTAACTGACTTTCTTCCTCCTGGCCTCTCTTCCAGAGTGGTAAAGTACTCCACAAGCAGCAATCAAGTGTAAGTTATGTGACTGCACATGACCTCGTAGAACTTGTCACTGAAAGCACAGAGGAGCCAACAAGACTGATTTAAGAGTATGCAGATTTAGCAAGGGTAAAAAGGGAAACAGATTGAATGCAAAAATGATGGATATACTGCCTAATATAAGGCAACTGATGGGATAGATAGAAAATCTATAAAGTACAAAACATGGTAAGTACACTACTCTCGAATGATGAATAATTAAAAAAGAAATAGATGTCATGTATAAAGGCCAGGATTTACAAAAAAATCCTTCTGCTTATGCAAATTGCCTATTGCAAGGAGGTCAATTTATGAGGTTGATGGAAAGTGCAATTCAGAGACAGCTCAGACCACAGTGAAAAATACCTCATTATCTGCTCTTGAGCACATCTCTGAATCACACTTTTTTGCCACAAGTGCTGCCACATCTCTGATGCCAGTAGAATTTACACTGGTAGCCCATACGTCACGTTGGCACAAGTACCATGTTAAACACACACGCACACACTCACACACACACACACACACACACACACACACACACACACACACACACACACACACACACACACACACACACACACACACACACACACACACACACATGCACACACACACTTCTACACACATACATACATACACTAAAACCCTCTACTCCCATATCTTTGTTGAATTTGACTGCACCATAAGTGCATCCATTAAAATCAGTGGATCACCTTTGTCTTTTCACAGTGTTACAGTTTTCCTGCACCAATGGTAATTTATGCAGCCAGATCATCACTCAGCAGTATAAGTAACAGGTATTTCTGGGGGAAACTGTAAGGCTAATTGGCATTAGTCTCTTCCCCTGGAATATCTTATTACCATGCAACTTGGCCAACTGGACCATTTTCCACACTGATGCTCCCACTGGGAAAACTCAGCAGTAGGGTGACATATGAATTTGAAAGAGTTGATGTGAAAGGAAACTGCTGATGATACGGTTTCCTACCCAAAGAATCCCACAAAAGTGTATATGTATCCGTTGGACAAAAAGGTATCATTATAGAACCCCAAAAACAACTGACCAAATCAAAGTAAGTCTTAAAGACACAAGCCAAGTTGTTTGATTTTATTAAAACATTTTTTGATTCAGATTTGATACTAAAAAGATACTTTTTTTTATATCTTAAACATACCTACATAAAATATTTTTTGAATAAAGTTAAAATTCACATTATTCACATTTCAGTTTCTTTGTTTTGGGTGCCTCTGCCCCCCCCCCCCCCACACACACACACACACACAGACAAGTGTCACAGAATCAACTTTTATATATTGATTGACTGATACAGTTTCTCACAAATGGATACATATAATTTCTTGATTGTGGAACAGCCTGTCCTTAAAAACCAAAGCAAACATTCTTCTCCAGCTTTTTGAGGTCTGTTCTCCGGTCGTCCTCTACTTAACAAACCTTTTGAGAAAAAAACATTTTCTTGTAAGAAATCTATGCTTGACCAGATCTACTTCAGTAGATCGAACATATTACAAGTTCGAACCACATATGGCAGAGACCATATGTTCGAACTTGTAATAGTTTGAACACAGAAGTAAAAAAAAGAAAAAACAACAAAAAACAAAATTAAATGTCTGTAGCAGCCCCCCTGCACCCCCCACACCCCCCTTACTTAAATATACCAACTTTGAGATAGCACTACATTGGGGAAAAGGGAAATCTTCCTGTTCCGCATTGTACGGAGATCTCCATTCAGTCCAATCGAAAATGTACAAGTTCGTACATATGGTCTTGGCCATATGAGGTTTGAACTTGTTATATGTTTGATCTACTGAAGGGGACCTGTTTTTCCTTCCCCACTACAATGCTTCTTAGAATTTCCCTTGTACTGTCCCCACAAATATTCTGCTATCCAACACCTGGATTCTCGTCATTGCAGATAACTTGTTGTGATGTCGTTAGTTTGAACTTTGCGTTATTCTTTGGTGCTGTCCTTTTTTAATGTTTTTTTTTTCAACCCATATATGTTGAGACTGGCTTTTCTTAAAAGCCTTTTCTATAATTCCTATGCCTTATTATTTGAATGGTTTTCACTTACTGTATTGTTCAGTGTTGTTGACCAGTTGAGTGGGTTTTTCCAGAGTGGATTTGTGCTTATCACTAGTAATAGACACAGTGTCAAGAACAGGCTACATTCTCATTTTGAAACAGCTTACAATTGTCTTTTAGAGCATCAATCTGCATTACATTGTCTCTTAGCATCAACCCTCTTCTTCAGAATGTTATAATTCTGCAGTTTAGTGCTACAGAATGATAACACATAACAATTATGACAAGGATGTTTCTGCTTATCCCCACTATTGGGCAATTTCAGAGTGAGTGTATGTAGAGATGCATGGGTGTGCGGTCACAATCTCCCCACATGGGGTGTAAGAAGGGTTCGCCCCTGCAAAGAGCACTTAAACAGTGCATTTTTTATTCTAATGTGATGGGTTGGTGTTTGATAGATTTGGATTGCTGTATTAAACCACAATATAAATGTATGTGAATGAACAATTATAGAACCTTATTCTTTATGGTATCCCTGGACAAAGTGGATTTTTTTAACTGGAAATGTGTGTTGTCAGTGCTGTTGCTATGTAAGGCAATACTACTTTTAAACAGTGCTGCCTTTATTATTTTTAAATAGGTCTGA
This sequence comes from Protopterus annectens, assembly GCF_019279795.1. NCBI lineage: Eukaryota > Metazoa > Chordata > Ceratodontiformes > Protopteridae > Protopterus > Protopterus annectens. The sequence goes on from NC_056748.1 coordinate 704,502,725, forward strand.
GGGCTACAGAGGTGGTAACAAGGATTAATGTTACATGCTATGAGAAAGATAGCCGGTTTAACTGAGATATTTCCTACCCAAATACAGAAAAACAAATATTTAGGGAGCTGAAGTTGAATTGTTACACTTTCTTGCCCAGAGACCTGATTGGTCCAAGACTCTGTCACTTTATACTAAGTAAGAACCAGTGAAGGACTATATATTTTGACCTCAGCTATTAATCACTGCTGCCATCAGGTGCACTGCCTTTTAAATATATTTGTCATTTATTTAAGAAAACTTAATGGGCTCCAGTCCTAGTCAGAAAAGTCAGAGTAATGCTGTTTGCTGTCTGAAAGGCATCCAGTTTATCTGGGAGCTGCACAGCCCATTATAGCACAGGATAGGCAGTTAAGGAGGTATGTAGATTGTTACTCTGTAAAAACAGTACCCAGTGTAACATCATCGTATTCTTTAAAATAATAGTACCTCAGATAAAATCATTCTGGAGTGCCAGTAAATAAATAAATAAATAAATAAAAATCACAGTCATATATAAAGCATCAAATAAATCTTAACCAATATAAACATTCTTTCCATTAAATAATAAACAACTACCAGCATAACAAAGTCTTCAAATGAATCAGAGCATTCAAGCCACTGGGGCTAATAATGATGAATTTTAAAATAAATTCTGTTTCCTTTCTTGCAAACATTTCTTCTAGTCTTTTCTCAGTATATCTCAATCTTATAAACATACAAAATGTTAAGCCCGAAATGTTCAGCTCTTGCTTCATGAACTTGAGTAAAATTGTATTGTAACAGTTTTGGTTTCATTATTCCCACAATCTGTGAGTTTCTTGTTTCATAACTTTAACATTGTAATTGTTGTAGCAACTACTGTATTTCCAACTGTTCAGATAGTACAACTAAATAAATCTTAATATCCCGATCACTAATAATTACGTAGTACATTGGGCACACTGATTACTCTGTAAAATCATCAACTAAATAACCCAGTTATGCACTTATGTACCACAAGGCTCTATCATAATAGCTTTGAAAAGTGCATAACAACTTTAGTTATGCACTTTTGAAAGCTGCTACAGTTAAGTTGCACTCTGCAGTACATACAGTGGCTTCCATAGAATACTGTTACCAATGATTTAACACTTTAAAATCTGTAATACACTTCCAGCTACCACACAAAAAGCAAAAGTGTGACTGGGTGAGGTGTCTAACACTTTTTAAGACTGTGACTGTCTATGCAGTAGCACTAAACATCTTAGCTTTCAAGACTGTAAAACACTTTGTGCTCCAAAACTTTTTTCCTGCAACTAGTAACACATCAGGGCTACTAAAGCTCCATGTCACCAAAGCCGTAGATGAGGGTAAGGTGGTTCACACAGCCTATCTAGATCTCACCAAGACTTTTGACACGATCCCTCACTCTGGAATTATAGATAAACTCAGTAAACTAGGTATAAATCCCTATGTCATAAAATGGGTTGCCAAATGGCTTACTGACAGAACCCACACTGTGAAAGTAGTAGACTCCAAATCCAACTTCAGACCAGTGACAAGTGGAGTACCACAGGGTTCAGTCCTGGGTCCTCTCCTGTTTGGTATCTACTTTTCTGAAGTACAGGCTAACACAGAAGGTCTTTGGCTAATGAAGTTCACAGATGACTGCAAACTAGGAGCCATAATCGAAACTCCTAATGATGTGGACATCCGACAAAAGGGTCTCACGGAGACAGATGCCCGGTGTCAAAGCCATGGCCTCAAGCTCAATGCCAAAAAGTGCATTGTCATCCCCTTTGGTAAAAACTCTACCCATGAGCAACCACATAGGTGGTAGTCTACTTAACACCAAAAGTGTGATAAGAGACCTTGGGACACAGGTAGACAGTAGTTTCTCCTTTGATAATCACATCGCCACAGTAGTCAGGAAATCCTTCTACTTGGCACACCTCATCACAAAAGGTTTCTCATCCAGGAAAAAAAGAGGTCATTGTTCCCCTCTACTTGTTACTCATTAGACACATTATAGGGTACAATGCCCCTTTTGGTATGTACCTCACAAGACATCTACAACAACTAGAAAGGCCTCAGAAATACCGCACAAATAGGATTACTGGCCTCAAACAGATGCCCTACTCAGACCATCTCAAAAAACTCCAGCTTTACTCAGTCGCATATCGCCTACTCAGAGGCAATCTCTGCCTAACATACAAAGCTATGTCAAACCCAGAGCTGTTGGACATGCTCCACTTAAAAAAATCCCAATCCCTCTGAGCTACACGCTCTAGGGACCTAAACCTTGTCACCACAATGAACAGAACATACTGGAGGGATAGATTCCTGTCCCAGAGACTTCCCATACTCTGGAATAAACTACCTATCTATATCAAACAAAGCTCCTCATTAGCACTCTTAAAGAAAAATCTTGATGATTGGATGGGAAATAGGAAATTCACCTCGGGGATCACCTCTGTGGCTCTGCTCAACAGGGGCACAGGAAAATAATTTTCTTGGGTGGCAAAACCTTTTTGGCTAGGCTCATATAGGCCCTAGGGCCAATAGCCTAGTAGCTACCTATGACCCTATGTACTACAAAGAATTATGATTAGTCTCTAGGATTATATCTCAATTGTTATGTGCTCTCAGCACAGATCTCAGAATTCATATTTCAAGATTCACTTCACTCAGGCCTCAAGTTTTATTCCTTGACATCCATGTCTCTAGCACATAACAAGGTGGTTATGATCAGAGACTCAGTCATAACTCTGTACAGACATACCTTGGAACTTCACCCGCTACTTGCTGCCAGCTATACAGCACCTAATTCATGCCGAAAGAAGGCCATCATGGACAAACTGTGATAGCTACTGTACAAGAACAGAGTGGATAAGGCTTTGAAAAGTCCAAAGATACCATGCCCACTTGGTAGCCACCCCAGTGACTGCACACATATTTTGCTATAGTAGTTTTTTAATCTTTAATCTTTATTTAAGTGACTAAACCTAAGTATCATATATTAAAGCACATTCACTATGGCCTGACATTTTGTTCAGTTGAAATACATACAAGACATAGATAAAACATTTTCACAAATAAAACATTAAAACAGATGTTGATAATTCTAAAACCAGACTCTGTCCATGGGTTAAGATATACCCAGCTATACAGATGATATTTTAAACACCATTATAACATGGTATATGCATCATATACCTGAATCAGGGAATGATAAGCATTTCACAAGACTAGGGCTATGCAAGCAAAACACTGCCAAGCTGAAGTTTCTGAATGTTTTTCTGGAAACAGCTATCAGTCCCTCAGCTGATGATCTGAGCTGTCTCACAGGCCATAGGGAAATCGAGATTCCTTCAGTCTGAAGGTACTCAGGGTGCATAAAGCCAATAAGCTTAATACTAGAGTGTTAGATATCAGCTAAGTCACAATAAACAACCTGTGTAAAGTCAGCAGCATGGATAACCTATGACTAGAATAAAGATGTGTGTGTGTTTGTGTGTGTGTGTGTGTGTGTGTGTGTGTGTGTGTGTGTGTGTGTGTGTGTGTGTGTGTGTGTGTGTGCGTGAGTGCGTGTGTGCGTGTGTGTGTGTGTGTGTGTGTGTGTGTGTGTGTGTGTGTGTGTGTGTGTGTGTGTGTGTAAATGTTGATCTTAAAGGGGAAGAGTTCAGTTTGATAAACTAATTTAAATATTAAAGACCTTTGAATATGGATTAACTTGGCATTAGCTTCAATAGCTTCAAGCCATATATGAACTGTCTCTGCTAAACTGAGCCTCTGGAAAATACTAAGAACTCATAGCCTTGATTCATATTATAAAGCAGGCAGGGATTACATGGTACCTATTGATTTGCATTCAATCCCCTTTTGAGTTGATATCCTGTTTGACACACACAGGGGGTATTACTGGGGTTTACTGGCAAAGCTCTATTCTACCTAGATAAGGAATATTGCCTTGCCTTGAGTTCCACCTCCTTCAATTGCCTCCTGGTCTTCTGGTGTGACTTTTATCTCAACAGATGTTATCAGTGCAGCTGCCTCTTAGCGAGTCGCACACAAACACTCAAACAATCTCGTTGTCAGAAACACTAACGTTACACCCAACACACATAGTAAACACTACACACATAGACATACTTATGCTGAAGTACTTAAATGCAATCTTCCCAAACCCAGAAAGACCTCCCAAACATTCTAGCTGCAAAAATTATTCTTAGCAAACCTAAAAGCACTCAACAGAAACAATACACACTTCTGCACATATAGTCACACCCACTGGATTCTCATCTACCAAGCCTCTTAGGCATACATTACCCAGGATTCTAGTCATCATACGACATACTGATATTCCACTCACCAGGCTGAAAAAGAAGAAAATAACCATCAGTTGCCTATCAGGGGCCAGCATCTGCCAAGTTACACATGCACTCAAGTCACTGCACCACATGTTCTGGTATGATTCAGTCATAGTCCATGTAGGTGTAAATGACCTGAGATGTACCAACCTAGACTATATGAAGAGTATGTGTGACAGGCTAGAATGTGCCTAGCATTGAGCAGAATTCTACATTTAGCAAGCATGAAGCCACAGTATAAACTTTAATAATTGGCTTCGTTTTTGGTGTTATTCTAGGTGGATTTAATATTTATCAGCGTGGGAAGACATGGTTAACAAATCATGCTGCTTTGCCGAGGATGGCCTGCACTTCTCCCCTTGCCAAGGATGGCCTGCACTTCTCCCCTAGGTTTTTCAGCACTTATGGAATATGCCTACTGCAGATACAAGCATACTGGACCTAGTACTCACAAATACGGGAGAATGGTGCACGGCATGCAAGGGCCATGTCCTCACTAGTAAGGTCAGACCACAAAGCAGTTTCCTACAAAATAAGAATGAGCTCTGTAAGTTCAGCAAACCCTGTAACAGTCAGAAACTACTTCAAGGCAAACTACTTCAACGCAAACTACTTCAACGCAAACTACTTCAACGCAAACTACTTCAAGGCAAACTACTTCAAGGCAAACTACTTCAACGCAAACTACTTCAACGCAAACTACTTCAAGGCAAACTACTTCAAGGCAAACTACTTCAACGCAAACTACTTCAACGCAAACTACTTCAAGGCAAACTACTTCAAGGCAAACTACTTCAACGCAAACTACTTCAAGGCAAACTACTTCAAGGCAAACTACCTTTTATTAAGTGATAACCTGGAAAACATTCTAGCCCCTTCCAACCCAGATAACACTGCAGCCTGTGCAGATTTATTCACAGAACCCCTTTACAGCCATGCCAATGACCCTGGTGGAATTAAAAATTAAACAGGTTGTACAACAAAAGAAAAAAGTCATAGCAAAAATTAGGAATTTTAACACCGAAAAAGATAAAACTATGTCATCAAACTGCATAGACAACTAAGATGACTTGTTAAGTCCAACAAAGCAAATTTTGAGGTAAAGATAGCATCCCAGGCCATGAACTACCATAAGGAGTTATTTAGCTGTATCCGAAACCTCAAGTGGAGCACACAACAGTGTGCTGAACTTCTGGTAAATGGAGCCATGTTCATAGAACCAGTAGAAACAGCAAATCTTCTAACTAAAAAAAATCAAGCTGTAACTTTACTCCCAATTTACCTCCAGCCACCTCCCAGGAAAACAGTTTAGCATAATCCCTCCATCTATCAGTAGGGAGCAGGTCTTGGATGAACTCTGTAAGGCTAAGAATACAGCACTGATTGGCTCTAATAATATTTCAGGATACCTCCTAAGTAGCATGAATCACTAATATCACTATTCATGCATAGTCAACTCACAGGCTTCATGACATGAGAGTGGAAGATTGTATCTGTCTTCCCTCTGCACAAGGGTGATCCATCAACGGATCCTGGGAACTACAAACCAGTTAGTCTGACTGATCTCATATGCAAAGCCATGGAAAAAATTGTCATGGAAATGGTCAGCAATATTATGGGAAACCTTTAGACACTGGAACCAACCCAGCTCATGGCTACTGAACCTGGAGGACTTCATTGAGAAAGTCACCAAGGCAATAGATGAGGGCAAAATGCTGCATACTGCCTACCTTGACATAGCTAACGCATTTTAGGCATAAACCCCTATGTAATTTGCTGGAAAGCCAGCTGGCTCACAGACAGGACTGGAGAGACCACCTCCATAAAGAGGCTAGTCAACAGTGAAGTCCCCCAAGGCTGTGTGCTTGGTCTACTCCTCTTTGTCTTCTATTTTCCGGATGTCAAGGCCAATGTGAAGGGCCTCTGGCTTACCAAATTTCCAGATTATTGCAAGCTAGGAGCAATGATAGAAACCTTCCATCATACTAACATCTTGCAGAAAGGTATAACACAGACATGTGACTGGTGCCATAGCCATGGCTTAAACATCAATGCCAAGAAATGCATGAAAGTACTGTTGGGGAAGTCAGCCACCCAGAAACTGCCTCATTGATTAAACAACCCTAAAAGTAGACATAGTAGTCAGGGAGTTGGGGACTCATGTAGAAAGTAACCTGGCATTTGACAAACATGCCTCTACGGCTGTAAGAAAATTATTCCGTGTCATATAGCTTTTAAGAAGGAGCATGGCATCTTGATACAGGGAAGTCATCATACCATTGTACTCAGCCCCCATCAGACCCATCATTGAGTATAACATCCCCTTCAGTATGTACTTGACTAGGCACATGCAACAATCGGAATGTCCACAGAGGTTCCTCACAAAAGTATACAAGGAGTAAACACAATGTCCTATGTAGAGCACCCTTGTATCTCCCTCTGATGGACCTTTTGCTTATCCATAAAATGAACAGCACCACAACTACTAGATGTAAGGATTTAAACTTTGCATGCAACTTAAATAGGACATGTTGGAAGGACAGGTATGTATTACAGAGAATTCCCATTCCCTGGAATAGACTTCCCATCCGTATGAAGCGAGTCCTTCCCTTCCCTTATTTAATTGCAACCAAGATCTGTGGATGGGAAATCAGAAAATCACCCCTGGTCTGACACCTGGTCTGATAGAGAGAATTAGCTGTTAAATCATGCCCTAATTAACTCACACCCCTTTAGAATAACCTCTAAGGCACAATAGCTTGCGGTCATTCAGGTTGCATGACTAGATTTATAAAAGCCCCAGTGCTCATTAGTCTAAACATTCACTACTCTCACTCGTTCTTTGATTTTTGGTCATGTTTGTATGTGTTATTTTATACGTCTTTATCTGTTTGTTTAGTGTCAGTCTTACTATGTCAAATGCATGAGATGTTTTTTTGTTTGGTTGTTTTTTATGCCACACTGCTTGCCAGTCACCATGCTTCCAAGGACTCACTGGCTCATTCATTTCTCTCTGGGGTGAAGGCTAATTGTGGGAGACCTTCATCCAGGCAGCCATCAAGGTTTTTGTTTTTTGGGCCTGACTCCCTCCCTCTGTGGCTGGTGTTCATGCGTGCAGGTTTATAGACCCACTATAGCTTCCTGTGGAGAACTGCATATTCAGATACTCGTCTTGTGAAGGCCACTTCGCACAAATATAGCTAGGTATAGCCAGGTGAAATGAATGCTGCCTTGGGTCTTTTCTACTGAAAAGAGGTCATTGCCCTAGCAGGACTAACCCAGTCAATAAACTGTAAATAAAAAATATGTGCATGTCCCAGGCCATATACAGCATGCCATACACCCCTCTTTCTAGCTGGTACTGGCATTGCAGCAGGCTTGACTGCCTCCATTGCCCCATGGGTAAACAGGCATCAGCCTCTCACTTTCTCTTTTCTCTACATGGCTCATCTAATGTCAAAGCTGTTAATTGTAATCATGTGTCCATTTCTCTGTGCCAGGGAAACTGCACTGGGAGATCAATAGGTATTGGTAGGTACAAAACAGTCCATACTTAAAATAATTAAATATAGCATTGTTTATTGGGTGCCTTGATTTAAAATTATAGCAGTTTGGTTATATTTGAAAACATGTTTCCTGTTTCTGAATGTTATCTTTGTTATATTTATATTTTTAAATGCAGTTTGCTTATTGTATTGCCCATCCCTGGAATGTGCTTAACTTTGTATATTGCACAGGTTATAAACATGTACTAAGCCTGAGATTGTATGAACTTGAACTTCCCATCCATCCAGAAGTGCAGTGATTGCCAAGCTAGTATATATAAATAACAGAGGTGTATGGAATACAGTCCTCTATATTGGGGGATTCAAAAGGTGGGACCCCCTGTATATATAAAAAAAGAATTATGAGATGGCATTTCAATAAGACTTGAGATTCACTGTATTGCTTTTCAAATGACTTTTTATTATTGCAGAAATCACAAGTATAGCTTTTGTAATTACAATCTGGGGTCTAATAAAGGATGAGTCATTCAACGTGGATCGGTATGCAGGTAAATATGCTTGCAAGGCCAGAAACTGCAACAGAATATATACATTAGGCTTATAATCGAGCAATGTCCTTCTCCCTAAACTAGAATATTGTCTTCCTGTACTCTCTTTACACATTGCTTATAACATTCAAAGACTTCAAGCCACTGAGAATAAAATTGCCAGATTTGCCCTATTTGCTCTTGCCTGTGTACTCCACTGCAATGCTTCAAGATTACCTACATTTGCTAGCCATTACTGATAGGTCTGCTTATCTTCTATGCATCATACTATATAAAATTTTAAATGATGGCTACTGCTTCCCTCTGAAAGGAAAGCTCCCAGTCAAGAAGCGATCCTACTCTCTAAGGAATCTTCTGAACTGGCTGCCACTTCTTTTCATGTTGCTAGTGCACAACACACTCTGGCAGAAGTCCTATTATTTTGTCTTCAAAAATGAATCCTTTTTTTTTTTTTTTTATCCTCTTGAATTGTTGGAAGAAATCCATTGGCTTTTCGATTGTAAACCATAACCCTGAACATGCATGCTGTGATAAATGAGTGCTTATTTTTGTAGTGGCTGTTGAATGCATTTTTATGTCACTAATGCTGTGCACTCAAGAAACATTTCAGATACAAGTATTTTTTTATATGGAAGAAAGCTGTTTGAGTGTTGTGTAAGCGAATCCAAAAAACAAGAATGCTGTTGAAATGTTGTGAAAGCACCCGTTGTATTTTAACATTGCTGATGAATCCTGCACTGTGCGATATGTTCTATATTTCAGACAAAAACAAAAATTCTTTCTAGGAAGCCATTAAAAAGCATGTTTATTTAAAATGAGAAAGATAATATGTTTCATAATTCGTAATCTTTCATTTGTATACTGCTGAAGAAATTTTAGTGCCTACAAATGGCGGTGAAGAGCGACTAGTCGCAGTCAGGCAGAGGGATTCATTTTGTCACAGTACCTTGTTTTTGGCTAACCCTTTGCTAACCCTCTTCAGAATATAAACCTTTATTAGTAAGTCCTGTCCTATTTATACCTTGTTACTTTTGCTTTATCCTTTTTTTAGCACTTACCTGTGCCATTCTGCCATATGAGTTTTCACTAACTTGCATTAAAATAGTTAATTTAGTTGACAGGGAAGCAATTAACATGTAAACTGCTACACATGCTTAACCCAAAAACAGTATGTAAAAAACACTGGTAATTATTTCTCTAAAATGAAGCATTCAGCACTTACTGCTGTCTAAATTTTCATGTCCTTAAGTAGCAGGAAAGCCTAATACCTAACCTTCTCTTTCAAATACCAGACAAAAAGTAGGTTGCTTTTTTTCTCAAGCTCTCCTTCAAGAAGTAAGGAAGTAAAAAAATAAAACCAGAATTAGTAGTATCACAAAATGAAAATTTAGAAAGCGTGAGCTTTAACAGACAAGCAAGACTTCTTTTGCTTTAACTCTCTGTACTTGCATTGTACAGTAACTATTAATAATAAATTAAGTTTACAGACTTTAAATATGAATCACTCTGGAGCCTACTAACCTCTAAATATGCCAGAGAACTTAAATGCAAACAGCAAATCTAAATTGTAGAGAAAACAAATAATAAAAAACAGTTAGCAATGACAAACTTAATTAGTAATTAATAAACACTTCAAACAACAAATGTAACTCATCTGCCAGCTTATTACAAGTTTTGTGTTGTTTGCAAAGAAGCAATCAAAGCGTAACCTTTAATACAAGTAGTTAAAGAACTAAAAACTGACCCACATGTTGGTCCTGACAATCTTCTCCCATGGTCCTTATTCCTCTGTAAGGACCTCATAGTCTCACCTGTCTTCACATTTATAATCTCTACCTAACTCAAAACATAGTGCCTTATATCTAGAAAATAGGCATTGTTAAACCCCTCCCCCAAAAAACTAAGCCATCCCGCATCACTGACATCAATCCCATTTATGTTCTTTCCATACTTGTTAAAATGCTTGAAACTTAGTTTACAATCACCCCACTAATTACATCTCCCAATATCATCTTATGTCCTCAAAACTACATGGCTTTTGAATTGGTAGAAGCCCTTCTACAGCATTCTGGACACTTGCTAACATCCGCCTGGTTATGGACAAAGACCTCCTAATTGGAGACACTTTTATTGACCTTACCAGAGCTTTCAATGTGGTTGACCAGAACACTCTGTTAGATCACTTGAATGGAACTGCAATTAGCCTAGATAAAGTTCTCTGGTTTAAAAATTATCTTTCCTATTGGTACTGCTCTCTTCAGTTTCAGAGCATCATCTCTCACCATGTCATCATTCACTCAAACCTGACCTCCTAAGCCATACATCAACAACTACATGCCAACTTCCTTTCTCTTATCAAATGGCTTAATAACAAAAAGCTAATGCTAAGTATTTCTAAAACTAAAGCAATTCTGTATTGTGCCTCTCATAAACAGCAAAAAAAAAAAACCTCTCAGTCACTTCTTATCCATGACCATGCTGACAACCTCATTCATCAAGTTTTTTTCCTTCAAATACTTTGATATGTGGCTTGATCCCATGCTGAACTTTCACCTTCCCCTAGAACAAATATGGAAGAAAAAGAATTCCTTCCTATTTTATTCCTATAAAATTTCCCCCTTTCTCTCCAAACCAACCAGGAATGCCTCAAGCAAAGGCATTCTACAAGTACAGCTTGAATATGGACCTCCACTAGTTTCAGCAGCATCCAAAAAAACTCCTCCACTAACCAAACTATAAGTAACTCTATCTGCGATTTCATTACCCTCTCCCATAGAAATGAGTATCATTGTATCATGCTTAATAAAGCTCACTACCTGTCTAGCAAAGTGCCAACCTGCTTCCTGGATCCCAACTCTACAAGCTTCACAAAGAACACTCCTGCCCTTCCTTTTCCTCCAGCCTCTTCAGATAACCCACCCCCCCCAATAAAAATCTAAGAAGTCTTACCCACTCTGGTTTACTTCTGCAGTGTCCCAGAATCAGACTGCATTGCACTAACCGTGCATTGTCCATCCTAGGCCCCAAACTCTGCGATTCCCTCCCTGCTAATATTAAAGACCTCACCTTATACCCCTCATTCCATGCTCAGCGTAAAGATCATATTAAGTCCAAATCAGTTTGCAAATACTATCCCTCCGGGCACATCACCTAGTCCTCTCCTCTCCCCTTCACCAGTCAGGCACCTTTGTCTTCCTCACATTAGTTCCCTGAACTAACATGTGACATCTCTTCCGCATTGTATTTAAATAGTTAATTTCTGTCTCTTTTCCTTACATTTGCTGTCTTTTAAACTCTGTGCTCTATTCCTTCACTTTCCTCCTCTTCTTCGTCTCTCTCTTCCATCCTTACAATAACAATACCTTCCTATTGACAGTTGTACTGTGTACTTCCATATTAATTCAAGAAAACTCTCAAAAGGTACCTTAATAGCACGTGGATTTGCCTCTGTAATCATCCCACATGAACCACCCCCTTTCTCTATCTCTGTCCTCTCTATTTCTCCCTTCCCTACCATAACTCACTTAACTGCTCTGCATTGTACAATTACCGTCTGAAGATAACCCAGTGTGTTATGTAAATTCATTCAAATGTTTTATTGCATATTTCTTTGCTATGTTTTTTCTTCGATGCTATAATGCCTCTTACTATATTGTACTGCAGAGCTTTATCTACATTTGCTTAACTGTTTTATTGTAAACTTTTCACTGTATTCATCTTCAGGTTTGTAAATGTTCTTACTTCCTTCTACTGTGGAGCTTTTCCTCCCTGGGTCTCCACTGAAAAAGGGATTTTTTTGCTCAGATGGACTATCCCGGTTAACAAATGTCAAATAAATAAATAATTATAACTACTGTTATTAATTCATTACCATTTTCACAGAACTTTTTATTTGTATTCATAATACTTTTTGTTAACTTGCTTGTTTACTGTCATTTATATTTGTCCAGCCTGACACTGAAACAAAAGTCCATTTGGTTCAGTGCTCTACCCTAGTAACCAAATAGAATAAAAATAAATAAATACATAAATAGGGCTGTGCACAGTGGTGACTGGTGACTTCAAAGCAAAGGGGATGGACTACAGGAAGCAACTAAATGGGTGGGGCTAAGTGAAATGGGCTGGAACTCTATTACTGCAGGTCACTGACATTTACCTGTGATCAGACAACAGATACGGCCATTCACTTTCATCCACAGACTGCTTCAGTGAGTACATTTTTATTACTTCAGCTTTACTAACTATATGCACATCATTTGTTTGTTCTGTAGTCCACAAGGCCAGCCTTAGGCGAAATGGAGCACTAGATAAAAAACATCAAGTAGATCAGGCTCCCCTGATGCACATTAGTCTACCCCACCCTCCACCCACCCCCGCAATTCTCCACTGCTTATCCCGAGTTTTCCTTGAATTTGGAATTCATCTTCTCAGCTCACTGCTGTCAGAATAAAGGGAGTAACACCCTGCATCACCTCCACATGCATTTCAACCTCTTATCTCAAGAATCAAGGGAAAAACTAAAAAGAAATGATGGACAAGGCAGTTATTGCTTTTAGATAGTTAGAAACTTATTAGAGTAACACGCTATGCATTAGTATGTTTTCTGAATGCTATTAAGTTTGAAATTCAAATATCCGTTATCATTATTTGGCTGCCCTTGGGGATCATTTTAAGTCTAATAAAATTCTCTTTCCAATGGTGAGAATCAAACTCTGTAGCATGTGTCTATAAGGTAAACACCTTAAGCATTGTACCCTTGACCTTGATTTATTGGCAAAATCTTAAGCTTTATGAAGGACAGACCAAATTATTATGAAAAAAACATTATAGATACATTTTGTCAAATTGTGGAAAGTTGAGAACATCTTTGAACCCCCTCGTGCAAATACAGATGTGACCATCAATTACAACAACTTGCATGACTGTAACTCTTTATCTCAAATCATTTATTGCAGTCAAATGAGTGAATAAATTCATAATTAGCTGCCACAAATTAATTTATTTTGCTCCTCACTAATGTCAGACTACAATATTTAACACACTGCACCTCCTTCCTCCAAATACCTCTGAACAACTTAGTTTAAGAATCAAGGAGAAAGTTAAATAAAAATTGAGGCAAAGAACCAATATAGCAGGCAGATGGCACAAAGGGCTAAGGCACTAAGTTGTACTTCTCATGGTGCAGGGTTTAATTATGTCCTGGTCATAGGTGACTCTATAATGAGAAACACAGATGTCCCACTCAGAAGGCCGGACAAGGAGAGAGGTCGCAGTCAGTTGCCTGTCAAAAGCCAGGATCCATCAAATCACACACTCACTCAAGTCACTCAACAATTACCGTTACGACTCTGTCCTAGTACATGTTGAGGCAAATGACTTGAGATGTAACTCTCTGGACTATATGAAAAGAGACATGATTGAACCATGAGATCATGTGTCCCAGGCAAATATGTCCATAGCCCTAAGCAGCCTTCTACCTTCACCTAGACTGATGCCACAATATAGACAAAAAAAATATTGGCTTCAACAATTGGCTTAGCTTCTGGTGTCAGTCCAGGAGGATGCAGTATCTGTAAGCCTGGAAAGAGATTGTTGACAGACCACGCTGCTTTACCAGAGATGGTCTTCACCTGTTTGTTCTAGGCTTTCGTATACTGACAAGGGCACTTGCCTCCCCCCTAGTGCCTTTTTTTAGGCAATGTCAAAACAACAAAATTTCTGATATAAAAAAATCCACTTGACACAAACTCAGGGTTATGCTTCTTAATGCTAGGACCGTAAATGTGAAACTGCACTCCCTGGAAGAACTCCTCACCTTGTAAGATGCTGACATCTATGCAGTCCCTGAGACATGGTTCAAGGCCATAGAGAGCATCCCAGCTGTGCAAAGGTACTATGTGTTCCACATTTTTCAGATCCCAAAACAAGCATAAAAGAACCAAAGGTTGAGGTGTATCCAACTTCATTAAAGCCAAATATACCTTGAGACTGGTTAAACACTGTGACTCTCTTGAGCTAATCCAGGTCCAACTAACTATAGATAAAATACCCTACCACATCATTACTGGCTACAAGTCCCTCCACATAAACCAAGAGAAGCACGCCGCCTACCTGGACTTACTAGAGTCGCTCACTATACAGCCAAACTCTTTGGTCATGGGAGAATTCATCTGTCCTTCCATCTACTGGGCAACATACACAAGCACAAACATGCTTGCCCTGAAGTTCCTGGACTTTGTCAATACAAATGCCCTGGGACAGCTAGTCCACACCCCCCTCAAGGGGCTCAAATATCATACTCACTAACATGGGGGGGTCACTGCACTACCCCCTATATGTTGTCCTCCCTGGTAAGATCAGACCATAAATATGTATCATTCAAAGTAACACTCAGACCTGACATCCCCACAGGAGCAAAAAAATTTAAAAATTTCTCCAAAACAAACTACCAAGCCTACTAGGTGATGATATAAAAAGTTTCAACCCCCCTGCTAACACAGCCAACAATGACTTCTATGCAGAGGAGTACATATATGCCCTGTATAACCACCTAAACAACTGAATAGACTCGGCTGTACCTGACTGGATCAAAACCAGGTATTCCTGAAAAAAAAAACAGTCCAAGAACAAGATGAACTTACTCAGCAGAAGAAGAATACCCACCACAGCTTGAATAAGCAAATCAGACATCTTGTAACATTCTCTATAGCTAGTTACAAAGCAAAATTAGCATCCCTAGCTGAGGATAATCATAAGACATTCTTTAGCTACATCCAGAATCTAAAATGGAACATCTAGCTATGTGCCAAACTTATAGTGGATGGTACCTCTCATACTGAACTTGAGCAAATTGTCAATCTGTTAGCTGACAGATTTGGTACAAACTTCATCCCCCTGTCCCCACCAGTTATATCCCAAAGCATACCTGACACCAGTCCTCTACCTAGTATCTCCAAAAAGCAGGTCATATCCACGCTCTCCAAGGCCAAAAACATGACCTCTATGGACCAGATAACATCCCAGACTGCTTACAATCTAAAACAAGACCTAGCAAAACTGCATGGCACTCTCTTTAACCTCAGCCTGAGCACTGGTTTTGTTCCAGCAAAGTGGAGAACAGCAACAGTAATTCCCTTGCACAAAGGGGGTCCAACAACCGACTCTAGGAACTATAGACCCTTAAGTCTAACCAGCCTTATCTGCAAGGATATGGAAAGAATCATCATGGACCTTATAAACTAGGATATAGGCAACCTGCAAACTCTTGACCTGACCCAGTTTGTCTTCGTTAAGGGTAGACCATGCCTATTGAACCTTGTGGACTTCTTTGAGAATACCACCAAAGTCCTGGATGAAGGCAGAACAGTACATGCTGCCTATCTTGACTTGGCCAGAGCTGTTGACACAATCCCCCAATCAGGTATCATTGAGAAACTCTCTCAGCTGGGGATTAACCCATCTGTCACTAGATGGGCAGCCAAAACACATACTATCAAAGATGGGATTCCACCTCTACCAGTAGATCAGTTACCAGTGGGATACCACAAGGATCTAAGCTGGGGTCTCTACTGTTTAGAATTTATTTCTCGGAAGTCCAGGCAAAAGTAGACGGCATGTGGCTTACCAGAGTTACAGATGATTGCAAACTGGTTGTAATCACTGAGTCCCAAAACAATGTTAACATATTAGAAACAGGATTAACACAGACAAATGATTGGTGCCAAAGCCACAGACTAAAACGGAATGCACAGACATGAATTATTATCTCCTTTGGCAAAGAGGAAGTCCATGCAAATTACAATACTGGCAGCAACCCCCCCCCCCCCACACTGTGCAGCAACTCATCCCAAATGGACACAAACCGCATCCCCTTCAAATGATACCACTGAGTATCCAGCAGTCCAAGACCACTTATAGCTCCACAACTCAAATAGTCTAGTGATCTGTAGGACCAGAAGTCTGAATCTGCTTCAGCAAGTAAACAAATCATGGTGGAGAGACAGATTCATTATGCAGTGACTACCTCTTCTATGGAACAAACTTTCAGTCAAGATCTAGCAATGTCACAAACTGTCTTCCTTTAAAAAGGAGTTAGACAATTAGGCTGGTTTTCACAAATTCACATCTGGCATGACTAGGCTTTCTTTCCTGACATACGGCCCGAGAGTGGGTACAGACAAGAAAGTAATGGACACATGGCCTAGTTGCCTATATGATTTACGACTGTAAATTACCCTCCACTAGGTACCTTATAACTAGGCATAGTGTTACAAAGAAATAAATGTCCAACTACTTATCTATGGGGCAACATATACTGATGTTCTTTCCGCCTTGCTTTGTACTTCTCCTCAGTGCTACAAGATTTATGCTGTACTTTTCCTATGAACCTTTACTTTTCAGTTATTCCCTCCTGCTGCTCAAAGTCCATTTGCTTTGCCATTTTTCTTCTTTGTTCCCTTATGGTCACTGTTGTACAAATGTACTCCTCAGAAAAGTTTACTTGTGTACATTGCAGGAGCACAACAAAAACTAGTACAACACTTTGTGCAGTGATTGTCAAGAACCTTTTTAAACCACCTTCTGTTTTCACCTGCATGTTACCTGATGCAAATTTAGTAAGACGATTAATCGCAGCTTTGACTTTTTCACATATGCAAACATGCATCACCTCTCCTCTCTTTAGGATGGGTACAGTAGGACAGTTCACTTTATGTCATGTTAAGGTGGGAGGGTTGGCACAATTGTTAGGGTATTTACCTACCTGATACAAGGTACAGGGTTTGACTCTCACCTTTGAGGGAAATTGGCTAGGCTTAAAATAGCCCACAAGGGCAGCTAGCCTGGCACTTAACTATGAACCTGTCTTTCTGTCATGTGTTTGAAAGTTACTTTTTGTTAGAGCATCACCTAGGCAGTGAAGTATTATCTTTGACAAGACATATAGTGGTAAGCAGCAGACAGTGTATGTTTGAAATTACTCTGGGTGTAAAAGAAGTTAAGAGGCAGCTTCTATTAAATCACTGAAATCACTCAATGCAAATCAAAATAGCAGCTTCAAAGTCAGTGCATATTTCTCACCCCACACTACATCACATGCTAACAGTTGCAAAAGACAACCTTTAATTAATAGAATTTTGTGTTGGACTTCTAACCAATCAGCAGTCAGCTAGCAGTGTCAATGATGGTGCATGGCAATATGATCTGCCTTACACTGTGAATGGCCTTACCTTTGAGAGGTGATATTTTTAATGTAATACTGAAGTAAGACTGTCCTCTCCTGCACCTTTAGTAAGGAACCCATTAAAACGATGAACTTCAAATCAATGTATATGAAGGGGCTGAAATTTCACAGCCAATAGCAGGTCAGCCACCATCTGAGTCCACTTGAGCATGCTTCTAATGCAGCTAGCGATCCGGGATAGGTCAGTATAACCTCCATCTGGCCAGTTCTCCTTTCTAGTATTCCGTTTTCCCTTAATCCTTTAGTTGGAGATGCCTTAACTTTCCTCATCCCCCAACCTTCCAAGGATTAATTGCCCAACTCCCTGACTCTAATCTCACCAGTTACTGTTTTCAAAGGAAATCACTGCTGGTGTGGTTTCTAAGTGTTCACCAGTAGTATTTCTTTCATTTGGGAGATTTTTATATTCTTCATTTTTGTGTGATCATGGATTTGCATTTATAAGTTGAGTGTGGGTGGCTTGGCATTATAAAGGACGTGTAAGGGGCACTTACATTTGAGTTTATTTGGTAAGTTGAATCCCAAACAGTTTAACTTGGTGAATCCTCAGTAAACTAACCATCTGGAATCAGTAAGTAAGGCTTCAGGCTTCATTGGGACACAAAATGTAATAAAATGTGGTAAAAGTTTTTGATGATTTTACCACAGGAATACCACAACCCCCCCCCCTTTCATTCCATCTTGGGGATAATACTAGCACTCTTCAGTTTCTGTGCATCCATGTCTGCTTTAAGCTTGTCTACACGTGACACTGCGCAAGACTTGCAATATTTTGAAATACTGTTTTGATGAGGTTCAGTTCTTGCTCTTCTCCTATTTAAATTTCCAGCTCAATCTATAAAATTGTGGTGTTATTCTGATAGCAGTTGTTTCTGATTTTCTTCCATACTACTGTTACCAACATTTTGAAAAGGCACATTTCACAACCTACTGTAATGCATTAGAGTAGAATTTTTCTTAACCATTCTCATCCAAGCAATAATGCATCCCCCTATTTCAATTACAAATAAGTCAAGCAATGTGTGAAAACAAACACACACACACACACACACACACACACACACACACACACACACACACACACACACACACACATGCACACATGCACACACACACACACACACACACACACACACACACACACACACACACATGCACACACACACACACACACACACACACACACACACACACACACACACACACACACACACACACACACACACACACACTGCATGCTCACCTGTGCCAGAGATGTGTCTTTGGAATGTGACAGAAAACCAAGCAGGACTTTCAGACATAGCCTGGAACTACATGAAAGCTATAAAGGAATAATGCTAACCACTGTGCCAATGTAGCCATGCTCAGTAACATTGTATACTTTCTAGCACAAAAAATCCTTTTTTCTAAATATTACTTCAGGTTCTTTTTTATGAATCAATATATGTTTTAACTACCTTCACACAGAAGAAGCATTGCATCGGTTTTCTCAGACTTTTCATTTAATATTTGCAACTTTATCATCCAGGTTCACACATTCAATATAATCTTGTTTGAAATGTTTTACATTCTCTTTGATCCAGCAGCCTTTTTCATTGTGTTGCATCTTGTTCCAAAGAAAAATGTCTGTCTTCTGTTTTTACATAATTTATAGAAACCCTGTTTGTTGAACCTTCTGCCATGATTTGCTGCAGATCAGAGTCCCCCCTTTCAGCAGCCGCCCCTGATAGTGCAGTACTCAAGGCTTTACTAATATTTTTGACCCAAGAACTTTTTCTAAGCATTTGATTTTTCTGTCTTTGGTGAAACATTATGGCTTTCATTAAATATACCTGATATCAGCCTGTCCTTTCCTTCTTCTTCCACAGCATATCCTACAAATCATCTGTTCCCTCACTGCCCCTCACTTCTTAGTCGACTTTTTCTGTGCCACTACAGTTTTGTGCATTCATGTTCTGCAAATCCCACTCTGTATGATTCTTCTTCTTCTTTGTATGCTTTTTAAATTCTCTCTCCTTATGGCTGATAGCAGTTAGATTTTGTAAAATATGAAAAACTTTTAGAACTCAAATGTATATATTGAATGAGTCAGTGATTGTATCACAACTCTGACACATCTCTCTGCAGTTAAGGTGTTGCTGAACTGCTGACACTGACTGTTGCTGTTTTTTTAATGTTGCTTCATCATACACTCATGTAAGTTGTACTCAACCGTATGAACACTGACACCATCACTGCAAATACTTACTATTTTCTATGGAATTTAACTGTATTCTGTTTTCATATTTTCATTGTGTGCGCTTCAGATATGTAAATTTTAATTGTGATTTCCACTGTGTGTCTAAAGCTGGTGTATTTAACTGCGTCATTTTAACCTGGATCTCCACAGAAAATGGATCCTGCCCAGTTGTACTTTCCAAGTTACAAAATGCAAATAAATAAATGGATACTGATTTATTAAATGCCCTGCGATACCTCTTAGATGCACTCGGACACCATTCCAGAGTTGTGTACATGTCACTTGCTTTCATACCTAACGTGATCATACTGTCCCCTCATAGAAGCAGATGCCTCCTTTTAAAGTCTATGGTTTCCCCATAAGATATACTTAGAGGACAAACACATGTCCTCCAGGGTACAAAGCCTCGTCCCTTTTTTTTCTTTGCCTGCCACATCTCCAAACTCAGAATCACTAGTGGAAACAGATCGATTGACAGCACAGCTGGAAATGCTGCTCAGCAGCATCTCCCTTGCTAATGTTACCTTTTTCTGTAACATTGTTTGTGTTTGCATAATTTTTCTATACATCTCACATGCAAGCCTATAGCTGAATGTGTAAGGCATTTTTATTCCAGACTGACAACGTTCTGATAACATTTTTACATTTTGATTGACTTATTTTGTGAAACAGGAAAGTGATCTGCTTGGAGCTAAAATAGCTTTTTCAGAGTTTTAAGAATCCTTGAGATTTGTTAAGAATCCCAAAGTGGGTGCTAAGAGCTATGGCTAAAAGTCCCTGTTTCTGTGATCGCGGAAGATGTGATTCAGAGAGGCATTAGCTCTAATGAGGAAAGACCTCATTATTGGTGAATTTGAATTTTATATGCATGGTGTTACTGCTACTGCTAATCAGCAATTTCCTGTGGTAATTACCACTGGCGGCCCATGCCTCTCTTTGGCACAGTCCTCTCCCATTAACTCTCCCACATGCATGTTTGCATTCAAACACACTCACACACACAAACACACGCACACATGCACACACGCACACACGCACACACGCACACACGCACACACACACACACACACACACACACACACACACACACACACACACACACACACACACACACACACACACGACACCACTCATCCCACTGCATGCACATACATATGCAGCAACAAACATGCACGTACACACACAACACACACACACACACAAACACAAACATACACACACACACACACACACACACACACACACACACACACACACACACACACACACACTGACATACACCTTAACCTGTTTCTGAATTAAAAGGATGTTGCTGATTTAGCCTTTCCCCCTTGTCCCTGTAAATCACAGATGATTGCAGTCAGTCATTAATGCTAGACATTAGAGCTTCATTCTTCTTTTTGCTCAGAAATTAAATCTGTTGCTCTATTAACTTTTTACCTGACTTGGAGTAATATTTAAAAAAAACTCATTGGTGTCATTCAGTGTTTGTCCTAACTTTGGCCAGAAGACATCAGCATAGCTGTTTACAGATATGGAGTACCCCCCCCCTTACACACACACACACACACACACACACACACACACTGGCACACCAATATCCTTCAAAACTGTCTCTGCTTTCCCCCCTACTTTATTCCCCATAACTCATGGACTTATTGGTTAGAAAACACATTGCACTGCAAGTCGTTCTAATGTAGCATAGAAGATGAAAGCTCTAGATTGTTAACAAGCTGCTTTCTGTGCCAAGGGTACATGGTTTGAAGCTTATTCCCATTTTACTTTTAAGTGACTGGTGTCTACTGGTAGTAGAGAGGATTAGAGCTTTGCTAATGAGCTGTTTTTGTGTGCCAAGAGAACAAGATTTGAAACTTTTTTCCTGGTATTCCATAATGTTTTAAGTGATCAAATGTAATATTTAAAAAGTCACCCTGGTGTCTAGTGTTAGAACAGAGTACTAAATTTCTACTTTGTTCATGAACTATTTTGTCTTCCTAGAGTACAAGGTTCAAAACTTTTTTTTTTCTTTTCAAAGTGAATTAGGTAATATTTCAAATCCCTGGTGTCCAGTGCACCCCAAACTCACTGCAAAACTGTTGCTCTGTTTGTTTGTGTCTTTCGGCTTTTCCCGGTTAGGGGTCGCCACAGTGGAACTCCAGTCCGCTAATGATTGGCAATTGATTTTTACGTACCGGCTTGCCAGGCCTGATGCACAACCTTCAACGAAGGTACGCCCATTCACGCATGTCTCCACGCAGAAGACGCTCTAGCTGAGAATTTTTTTAAATTATATTAAGAAACTGATTAAAGATTATCCCTGGTGCCTAGTGCCCAGCCGCACCCCTATGACTTTCTGCAAAACTGTTGTTCTATTAATTTTTTAAGTGAGTTTAGACTATGTTTATTTCTCGTGCCTAGTATTCCCTCTGACCATTTTTTTTGTGCTGAAAAAGGTTGCTTTATTAACTTTTTGAGTAAGTTTAGGCTAATATTTATATTTCCCCGGTGTCTAGTGTATCCCACAATATTGCAGAATTTGCTTGTACATCTAAATGAATTTAAAGGTATGACAGCCCCGCAGACATAGACACACACAGATTCACATATTCATGCTCACATAAACACAGCTTCCTACCTAATCACACTCATGGACACCCTCATCCTTTCATCCATGCAGACACACACACACTCCTACCCTGCCTATCCCCTAACTATCTCCCGCCACCCTTTCATCCATGCACACATGCACACACACCTACCTTGCCTATCCCCTAATTATCGCCCTCCACTGTGACTTCCCAGGCTAATACAGTGCCACGTAATTCCATTACGTTTAATGAAACGTACTCTCTCGAATGTAAAACAGCATCATTAAGAAGATCAAACATACATAACATCAAACGCTCTAAATATTGCACCACCCTGCACCACCTTAGTAATACATGGTAACCTTAACCCTCCCCCAACACTAACTGTACACCTTACCTTGCAAAAAAAATTTCCATAACCCTATCACTGCCCATGTTATACTCGGACACACAGTACCATAACAACATCTATCAATTTCTCAACCTTATGCCTAACCCTAAAATACCTACAGTTACACGTAAACACATAACATCTGTCCCCTTACCTAACCCTGGCACTATCCCCAACATACACACAGACTCACAAACACTCTTACCCCCTTCCAAACCCCACTATCCTGTCTCAACAAAATATATCTTTGAGATGTTCAACGTTCAACTGTATGAATATTCGGCAGTCTCTACCATCCCTTGCATTTGTTGACCAAATGTATGTTTGAACAGGCTTACACACTAAAATTGGTACTAGAACCTTTATAAGGAGGTGCATCCCCAAAAATCTGGACATTTAATTAACATAAAATGTTAATACCAAATATAAAATATTCGGCAGTCTCTACCATCCCTTGCATTTGTTGACCAAATGTATGTTCGAACAGACTTACACACTAAAATTGGTACTAGAACCCTTATAAGGAGGTGCATCCCCGAAAATCTGGACATTTAATTAACATAAAATGTTAATACCAAATAGCACATAACTCTTCCTGCTTCCAATAGGAATGTAGGATACTGCTCAGAAACACTTGTTTAAAAGCAGACTGACAAAAATGATGTAAAAATGAATGCACATTATCACAGAGACAGTGCAGAATCTGTAGACAATGGGGCTTTTATTTCAAAAGACCTGCTCTCGGTGTAAGTGACCACTTACACTGAGAGCAGGTCTTTTGTAATCTGGCCCCCAAAGTAAGACTGTTTATAGAAAGGCCTTACACTGAAACCAAGTCTTTCAGAATCAGGGCAGACTTACACAGCAAGCAGCTCTTTTGGAATCTGGCCCTTTAATTAACTAAATTGCAAAATTATATCACATAAGGTCTTTTATCCTCACTTCTGTAAAGGACAGATATGAGATGTGTTTTTTCGTTCTTTAAATTATTTGTGTCACTAGTATGTTGGACATGTAGCGTGGTTTTCTGTGTACTAGACAGCTTCAAAAATCACACATGATGAGGGGGATTAGGAAAATCAAGCCTGAAAATAGAAACATATTTCCAAAAATGAGCACATAATGTACAGGGGAAATCAGGCTTAAAAATAGGTATCTTCCTCCAAAATAGGGACAGTTGAGAGGACTGCCATAAGCACATACACACACACACACACACACACACACACACACACACACACACACACACACACACACACACACACACACACACACACACACACACACACACACACACACACACACACACACACACACACACACACACACACACACACACACACACACACACACACACACACACACACACACACACACACACACACAAGGAATGCTGCATTTCTGCATCGTACAGTTGCTTCAGCCTGTTAATGATCAATTTATTTGCTAGCAAGCATAATTCTTTTGTAATGCTGATTACAATTCTGTAAATGTCTTGCTTAGTTACTGTGGGCTAACTTTTATTGCTAGGACCTTCAGTTTTAGTTTCGATCAATTGTATAAAACTAGGTGATGCTTATGGTCAGCCTCCTCATGCTACTTTGTGGTGATTATGCTGTTGTTATTTTAATTCTTTGTGCAATGATTTTTATTTTAGTGTTAGTCCTTGACTCTACTTCTCTGAAAAAAGCATGTGTGGCCTCATTGGCTACTCTTTTAATAAAATGTAAACATATAAATATATCCGTTGGCATTCAGGTAAGTATACTTCATGAAAAAAGCAAGCTGTGCCAGAGAAACAGACTTAAGAAATAAAGTAATAAAAATAGCTCTGAAGAATCTGTTGATTTGTATATATGCTATTTATCATATCTAGATTTTAAAACAACATGCCTATATTTTCATTTTCAGAGGGTGTTCATATCCACTTATTGCTAAGCATACTTCTTTCTGTCCATTCACTGCTTGACAAAAGTTGCACTTTCAGACTCTTAGACTGAGCCAAATATGTCATGTTGATTTGTTTCTGTGATGGATATACCATAAGAAACCTGCTCACTGCTTCCATCTCATTAATATATTGCATTTTTAATTTATTTATTTTAATAAATGAATGCTTCTCATGACACACCATAATCTGTTGAATTACGTTAAAACTGCATCACTGAATCTGGAGCATTTAAAAAAATGGGCTACTTCCTTTTATACCAGGTCAGCAAAAGTGGAACATTTAAAAATGTAACCTGGTAGATGGAGAAAGACAAGTGTGGTTTTGTCCTGAGTCCATTCTCCAAGCATAAGATCTTGTTAAAGAAGGTTAATCTAGGGCCTCAAACATCTACCATACACAGATAGGCTAAAAGCCCTATCCCTCTACTCAGTTTCATACAGACTCCTCAGAGGTGACCTCTGTCTGCCATACAAGGTGATCATGACCCCACCTTGATGGGGCTGCTGCATTCCACAAGTCAAGCTCCACTCAAGTAACCCGCACGCGTGACCTCAACCTGGTCTGTGACATCAACAGGACTTGTTGCCGGGACAGATTTGTGTCCCAGAGACTCCCTCATCTATGGAATAGACTCCCTCTCCACATCAACCAGAGTACCTCTTTAACCTTTTTTAAATGCAACCTGGATAACTGGATGGGAAACAGAACATATACCCCTGGGATTCCATCTATGTCCCTGCTGGACAGGGGCATTAGGTGCTGATTTGTCTAAACATGGGCTAAACTCTTGGCTAGGCTTATAAGGGGATCCTATTAAATTATCGAACATTTCAAAGTTTGAATGTCATATGGTCGACACCATATGATCAAACTTTGAAAAGTTCAAAGGTGAAAGACAACGGCTCCATATGCGTAGAATGTGAAAATTTCCCTTTTCTGCACTGAAGTGCGGTCTTGGAGTTGGTATATTTAAGTAGGGGGGGGTGTGGGGGGGGTGCAGGGGGGCTTGTCCACCTGCTCAGAGCGTTAAGGTAAGTTTTTTTTTTTTTACATTTTTATTATATATTCGAAGATTCAAGTTTCGTTCATATGTTGTCGAACATATGAGGTTTGAAATTTTGAAGCTTCGAATATATAATATAGACCCTTATAAGGGCCTCAGGGCCAATAGCCTAGTAACCTCCTATGATCCTATGATGATCCTATGAAGTCAGTTTCACAGATGCCTGCATAGACTCTAATCATTCACCATTTAATCACTTAATCCATGTAGGGATGCAGAGAAGTTGGAGGCTATCCTAGCACTGGTTAGGAATAAGGCATTAAAACTGATCCCGATCAGCTGTTGCTCCAGTGGTATAGAGGAAGAAAGCGCTGACTATGGCCCAGGCAACCTTGATTCGATTAGCAGCTTGGGTGACTGATAGAGTGGCTAAGGAAGGATGGGAGTTACCATCCCAGGGCTGGTTCGGGTCTGTGGGCATTTACAGTGTTGATCCCTAGTGATGGCGGGGTATAACAAAAGATAGGTGTGCCTACAAGTAGGGATTAAGGATGGAAACAAGGCTGACCTGCTGCAAGTCTCTGTTGCATGCTCTGCCCCCCACCCCCCACCCCCAGCTAAACCATGGATTTGTACAAGGGAGGGGAAACAGTGGGAAGGATATTCCCAGTGGTCGAATGCACAGACAATCTGAGCCCCAGTTATTTCATTCGTTGACCTGCCTCAGCACACACACTAGATTGAACGTCCACGCGGTGGAGGTTAACAGCTGGTAGACCTAGCATAGACAGGTTCTGGAGTACTGGATCAGTAAGGATAAAAGGCAGTGGACAGGAATAAAAAAAAAATAATCCTGATCAGAACACCAGTGCACACACTCACTGTCATACGGCCTGCCCCGCAATTGACAATTAACCTATGACATGCCTTTGAAATGTTAAAAAAAAAACTATACAGACTTGGAGAAGACATGCAAACTCCATGCAGAAGGCATCCCACCTGGTAACTGAACTAGAGAACCAAGCACTGTGAGATAGCAACCTTAAATGATATGAGGCAGTGCTGTCCCTGTATAGACTACAAGAAGCAGAAAGCAATCCTTTGTAACATCTTGGTGTATCAGCACAGTGTGACAAAATATTAGGTATAAATTATCTGCATACAGACTGGTCATGTTCCATGGGGCATAAAAAAATATCTGAGCAGGCAATATAGCTTAGAAACAGAGATCTGGTTATATATGATATATTCAACAGAGAAAAGTGGTTGCCCCATTACTCCTGCTCAACCAACATAACCTCTCCAATTCTTTTGGGTAAAGTGAAAACAGGCTAAAAGCCTAGTAAGCATGCTGTTACTATTTTATAGAAGAAGGTGACAGGGGAGAAATAAAGCTGTTAAGTGTCTAAGGGACATCTCAACCCCATTTAACCAGCTGCGGGCCATCTCAATCCCATTTAACCAGCTGTGGGCAATCTTAGTCCCATTTAACAAGCTGTGGACCAACCTCAATCCCATCTAACTAGCTGTGGACCCCCTCAACCCCATTTAATCAGCTGTGGGTCTTCTTAATCCCATTTAACTAGCTGTGGGCCTTCTCAACCCCTTTTAACCACTGTGGGCAATCTTAATCCCATTTAACAAGCTGTGGACCATCTCAGTCCCATCTAACCAGCTGTGGGCCATATCAGTCCAATTTAACCAGCTGTGGGCCATCTCAATCCCATTTAACCTGCTGGGTATACAAATATCGACTGTGAACTTAGAAATCAAACTGCTGGCTCTTCTTAACCACAAAAATCACCTTTAATATGAGAACTTTCAACAATAAAAACAATAAAATCAATGAGGTTAGCACTTTCATCTTACTCTAGTAAGTAAGACTTCTTCAGACAATTTAAAAATTAATTAATGAACTTATATATGCAATTTGATTTCACATGGTATTGTAATACATTTTAAAACGTGTACTAACCCTATTAAAATACACAAAATCAAAAAAGACACTAACAGAGACTAACAGAGAAGAATGAAATGGTCAGAAAGTGTTATAATATACCATACATAAAAAAAAACATTTTAACTCCGTATAACAACTGAATAGATTACTTAAACATTCTATTCATTCATCTGATACAGTTACTGGTGAAATTAAAATACTGCTGTACTGTAAATACTCATTGCAATTAAATAAACTTTCATCTTTGAATAGTCTAATTTTAATAAACAAGCTGAGGAAGTCTTGTCATTCAAACCTAGTGGGTTATAAGAATTGAGTCTAATTTGCCACATGAGTTCAATACGCTCTAAAATATGACTCATTGGGCCCCCCTAGGGTTGTGGTGTACTTAGTCTATAACCTTAAATGTAAAGCTATGGTCAGGATGTTCATGTATATGTTTGGCTAAAGCATTTTCCAGTTTCACGTTCCTAATTAGAAATGAATGAATATAATGTTTAAATAATCTATTCCGTTGTTATACGGAGTTAAAATGTTTTTTTAATGTATGGAATATTATAACACTTTCTGACCATTTCCTTTTTCTCTGTTAGCCTCTCTTAGTGTCAGTTTGATTTTGTGTGTTTTAATAGGGTTAGTACTGCTGTTGTAGCGTTGTCGCCTCACAGTTAGACGTTGCCCGTTTGATTCTCAGTTAGAGCGTCTTCTGTGTGGCGACATGCTTGAATGGGCGTTCCTTCGTTGAAGGTTGTGCGTTAGGCCCGACAAGCCAGCACGTAAAACTCTACTGCCAATCATTAGCGGACCGGAGTTCCGCTGTGGCGACCCCTAACCGGGAAAAGACACATACATACATACATAAATAGGGTTAGTACACCTTTTAAAATGTATTACAATACCATGTGACATCAAATTGTATATATATAAGTTCATTAATTAATTTTTAAATTGTCTGAAGAAGTCTTACTTACTAGAGTAAAACGAAAGTGCTAACCTCATTGATTTTATTGTTTTTATTGTTGAAAGTTCTCGTATTAAAGGTGTTTTTGTGGTTAAGAAGAGCCAGCAGTTTGATTTCTAAGTTCACAGTCGGGTATACAAATATGACATGTATGTTCAGAGATGATATGGGTGATTCAGTCCTTATCAGGATGTTTCTCACACTTCTCTACAACAACACAGACAGTGAGGCCCTGTGTACAGCTTAACATTCATATGCCTACACAAACACACACATATAACAACATGTGTGTACATGAACTGATCCACATTTCCATTTGGGATTGTACCTCCAGTCTCACATAATTATTTTATCTCCAAGTTTCTTAAGAGATAAAAAGAACGTCTATTGAAAGTGGAATTAGGATGATTCAATTCAGATGTGTACATGTCCCAGTGTTGCTCCAATCCACACTGTGGGGCACTCATAGTTTCACAGCAGGAATATACTGTAAATTAGTGTAAAAGACTTTGTGGCAAACAAAACCCTGCAGGTATTAGCCATTGTACCAGTGGTATGCATGTGGCCCTCTCTGTCTTCATAGGTAAATAGTTAAGGTCTGCATTCAGGTAGTAAAAGGGCATTAATGTAGCTGTGTGGGGACTACAGACCCAAGCCATGGTAATGAATAACTGGTGATTACATGTATCCGTGTGTGTGTCTGTGTGTGTGTGTGTGTGTGTGTGTGTGTGTGTGTGTGTGTGTGTGTGTGTGTGTGTGTGCACGCACGCGTGCGTGCTCGTGTGTGTTTATAGGAGAACTGCCCTGTGGACTCTAGATTCCTACTGCAGTCCACACTGACATTTTCAGCCCTCATTCTAATAATTCTAATAGTGTGATATGAAAAAGTCCATGGGCTGCACCAAATAAGTCACATCCTGCAGTCCTGGGATTGATTATGTCACTCTTCACTTGCCTGTATAAATGAGCAAATCACCAGACCAATGTGCGTGAGATACCATAGCAAAAAAGCATTTGTGGTCTTAGTTGGTTAGTGAATGAAAATAGTTGTAGGAATAGTCTTATAAATCTGCAGGCTTTATTTGATAGGATATATATATATATATATATATATATATATATATATATATATATATATATATATATAAGGGTCTACTTTACATGGTCGACATTTATTTCAGAAAGTCGACTTTCATATGGCCAAGACCATATGATCGACTTTCAGAATTCTGACTATGTAAAGTAAACATAAACACACAACAAACACTTACCTTAAACTGTTAACGCCTGCACCCCCCCATGGGGGGCTCTTCCCTGCACACCCCCCCCGTAACTTAAATATACCAACTCCGACATTGCACTACAGTGCGGAAGTGGGAAATTTTCTCATTCCGCACTGTGCAGAGATAGCGGTTCCCCATGGTCGGCTTTTCAAAAGTCAATCATATGGTCTCGGCCATATGAAAGTTGACTTTATGAAAAGTCGACCATGTGAAGGGGACCCATATATATATATATATATATATATATATATATATATATATATATATATATATATATATATTTTTTAGTATAGCTTCATTTTTTACCTAATTTTTGTATTTCCACTTCTTCTGCCCCTGTTTCAGGCACTTCTATTTACTGAGACCCAGCAGACACCCCCCCCCCCTTTGCATCCAGCCATATAAAGGGACAGATCGACAGATGATTGTGTTTTGCAGACTTCATATTATATAAATGGTTGTTGGATGTATTTTATTTTGACCCAACGTTCTCCCCTTCTTTTGAATATTATTATCAAATTGAAAATCAGTCACTTAAACTTGTCCAAGTGCTCGGAAATCCCTAGTTACACTGAATGGATCTCTAATGTCCTAGAACTGACCTTCTTGGGGTAGGAACAGCTAATGCAAGACAATGAATAAACACTGGAAGCCTGTGCCGATTATTTCCTTTAGTAAGTACTAGAAATAATAAAAATCAGCAATGTCATTGTTTGTAGAAGTTCCTTAGTGATGCATCCTGGGATAGCTGCCATTTTTTTCATATAGATTCATAGAAAACTGTGGCTATATACATATTGTATACTATGTAAACAAAGGTGAAGGTTTTTTTCATATTGCATTTTTTTACAGTGGTACTATCCTTCTGAGGATTATTTCTAGTCTCTATAGTTTTATTTTAGTTGAAAATGGTTTAAATATGCACATCTTCAAAAGAATGAAATTAAGTGAGATGTGTATTTCTGTGTCATAGCATCATAGAATGTGCAAGGTAACTGGGCCATGTAGGAATTTACACCTTGCCAGTACCCACCTTTAGACCTTAACTCCTTTTTCCAGAAGCGATTAAGTGTTTTTCCATTTGCAGAAAGATAGCAATGTACAAATGAGAACACTCACAGTGCCAAGGTACAGAGGTAGTATGACTCAATACGTTAGGATGCAGTACCCACGTCCTATCCATTCAAAGGTCAGTGCTACGTGACAACAAGGTATAATGTATGGTTCATTACTAAGATTATTTGGTAACCATTTGAAATGTCAGGATCCACTAGAGAAAGTCCCATAACACTGAGACTGAATATCTGAAAAAACGGATTTACATATACTGAGTGTGAAATTGCCATTTCCTAGAATATTTCCTTTTTTCCATCATATGGTGATATCAGAGTTGGTATCTATAAGTCTGGGGCTGTGGGAGGCTTGCACCTCACAGATTGGGGAGTGCAGGGTGGTTTTCCCTGCAAAAACAAAGTTTAAAGGAGAAGAGCAATGTTTCAGTTTCGCTCTTCTGTACCTGACAAATTACTGGGATGATCTCAGGATTGAAGTCACTAAATAATGCTATACATTTGAGTTTCAGACTTCAAATCCTTCAGAAAATGTATATTAAAACAAGTTATGTTACTCTAGCAACTTTCTAAGTTTATAAGAGCAATATTTAAAACATGTCCCTATTTGTTCATAGGTTAGTACTAGGCTAACTCCCCTTGTGAGCCTAGCCAATTATCTCTTGTGAGACTCAAACCCTGCACCTTGTGTTTGTAAAGCAAACACTTTAACCATTAGGCCAGTGTGTTTTCAGGAAGCTATTACTTAGAATTAAATTACTTGATCAACACTGTGGTATAAAAGAATTTATCGTTTTTCTAGCACTTGTCCTGTTCAACTGGGCTGGTCACTTTTGAGGGGAGGTATAAGTACATGATTGCTGCTATTTATAATTATTATTATTATTATTATTCATACATTACTTTATAGTGGTCAGTTTCCTCCTCCTTCAGAGACTGAGGCCTGGACAATGCCCTGAGATCCCAAGAAGAGAAAAACACAGATGGGACAGCAATATATTTGGTCGGGCAAGGTTCTACATTTTCTGCCACCACCCTTGACTCACTGAAAAAGTAATAAATTACAGCAATCTTCTTTTACCATCAGTTTACTATCCTCTGTTGGAACCATCCCTTAATGTTTCTTCTAAACCATCACCGATAAAAAGTAGTTTTTGTACCACAGTCTAGTCTATCATTTCTCAAGTTTTAGGTATTTATTTCTCTGTTATTTATTACAGCAGTGAAACTGTACTTTATTCTTAAAACTTTTTATTCATCCTTTCACTTTTCTGCCATTTTTCTTTCCCTGTGATTCTTTGCAGTTGTAATTACACTTCCCATTAGTATTACATAAGTTGTAATTGTCGCAGGCATTATATCAAAAATGCAGTCAGCCAACTGCAAGTTTCCCCGAAGTCTTTCTATGCATTTTATTTTCAGTGAAACAGCTGTGTTGGAGCTGGATTATTATAGCAGGGGAGTGCGATGACACAGCCATTTAAAATGTGGATGTTTGTGCGTTTTTATTTTTGGTTTATTTACTAGTTGTGATCATGTGGCCTAAAGTACTGCCTTCAGGCTACAGTCCCTTAGAGATCGTGTTTCAGAGCCCATTTATGACAGTTGTCCATGAGGCTGTCAGTACAGTTTTCTGGTTCAAGTGACAATCGACAAGACGGGTTAATTCTTATTTCCTCCAGGGAACTACCGTTCCTGCTCCTGGAACGTTCTCTTTAAAAGCTGGTGTGTCTAGTGCACTATTAGGGACAAAGAAA
Organism: Protopterus annectens; assembly: GCF_019279795.1. Classification (NCBI taxonomy): domain Eukaryota; kingdom Metazoa; phylum Chordata; order Ceratodontiformes; family Protopteridae; genus Protopterus; species Protopterus annectens. The sequence goes on from NC_056748.1 coordinate 704,535,593, forward strand.
ATATGTATTTAAAAATAATTACTGAATATTTGTTTTCACAGCAAGATGAAAATGAAAGTCGGGCATTTAAAAAGCATTTTCTTTTGTTTGCTGTCACAGATGTAATGTGTTTATTAAATCCTATCATCGTCTTATCAAGAGTAATATTTACATGCAAGAAATAAACAAAACCTAATTTTAAAATGCAAAGAGCAAGCCATGTAGCTCAGCGGATTTGATCTCCATAAAGCATCTGTTTGTCAAACCAGCACTTATCCCTGCACTCTGCTGAAGCAGCAACATGGAACTTCATTGAATGATTTCAATGGATTACCGAGTACCAGCTAATACAGCATAATGTTTATGGTCTTGTTAGAGGTTCAGTTGATGACGGCAACTCGTACTCCATGAGTAGAGGCAGTTCTGTGGAGCCATGTTAGGACCCATCATAAATGTATTTTTATCAAACACAGTATTTTAGATATGATTTTATCTTTATATTACAGTTTGTTTTTTTTTTACACAGAATTGATCTAGTGAAAAACAATATTCATTTGTGCAGTGTTAGTTTGCCTGATAAGTGGACAGAGACCGCAAGTGTTTTCGGCTATAATAGGTGCTGCAAAGGGAAATTCTTTGTTAAGTGGAAGGAAACTGGAGTACCTGATAAATCCCAAGTATGCATACTTTACATGGGTAGTAATCAGAGGTCATGATCCAACCCTGACAATGTGAGAGAGCAGCAGTATAAACAGCTGTGCTACTACTGGGCTATCACATTTCATTTTTTGTTAGAGACAATATTGTTCTTCTCATTAACATTAGAAACACTGAAGTACTGGGAGGTCAAACAGCATATTTTATTTATTTATTTAACCTTTGTTTCCGGGGAAAGTCCAACTTGGAACAAAGCCAAATTTCAGCGGAGGCCCAGGGAGAAACACTCCAGATGCATGTATTTGTAAATAGGCTCCCTGACATAAATGAATCCTGAGTATGACTCAGAAAACTCCAGACTGATTAGCTGTGTAAATGCTGGAGAAGATAAGGGAGCTGAAGTTAGTGCCTGATGCTAGCTTGCCAGCCAGGAGAGTAGGTCACAGTTCAAACCACTGCAATATCCATAATTACTAGAGAGAAAGCTGCACCCTATCTAGTAGATGAGTTGGTTCATGTATTTGACTCTGCCAAGCCACAGACAAGTGGTAGTTTTCTTGGCTATAGGAATGTGCATACCCACAAGTGGTAGTTGTCTTGGCTGTAGGAATGTGCACACCCACATGAGAAGGCACTGCAGGCTGTTGCATGTGTGAGCATGTATGCCAGATAATGAGGTGTGCTTAAGGATAAAATCTGAAACCCCCCCATGGTTGCCTTCATGATGATAGCCTTCTGCAATCAGTTCTCATACCGCAGGAGAATGCATAAGCTATTAACTGTGGGAGGACTGATGTTTAGCAGGCAGCAGAGGTTAAAAGGATGTTAAACTGTAGCTTGTTTAGAGTCAAGTAGTTATTGATTGATTCTGCCAAAAATATGAACATGAACAGTTGATTTTCAAGTCCACAGGCTGACGAAGTAACCAGTAGTTATGACTGTCACTGGAATATAAATCCACAATGGAGTCTAGGAATTGCACTTTTCAGGGCTGGCACTGGAGCATACACCTGCAGTGGGGCATAGAAACTGGACATCAGTATTTGAGAGGACTACCACTGGGCCATACGTCTGGAGTAGAGCCTGGAAACTGAACATCATAGTGCTACCACTGTAGTATAAGTCTGCAGTAGTCTCTAAGAAATACACTTGACACTAACATTGCAGTACACTTAATATATACTTATGCATATGGTGCTGGTGTTTTCCTCCCTAATATGAATTTCTGATTGGAAATTAAAGCTGATGTTCCACTGATGTGCCATTGTTCTTCCTGGCACCATGTATGAAGTAATGGCATACCACTTGTTGGTTCTTGATTTATTATTTTTTTTTTATGTATAGGATTTTTCTGTTGCATTACTGGGATGAAGTCAGTGCTAATTAAAGAAAAAAGTGCAGTGCTTCTATTGCACTGTTAATGCACAGAATATAACATCACTTGGAACTAATAATAACATCTGGTTATTATCTTCCACATGAATTGACTGTTATTCATTTCCTCTGGGTGCTGCTGATATTGCTGTTTCCAAAATTATGGCTGACAATCTCCAAAATTTGCTGCTTTGGCTGCAAAACTTGCACTGCTTAATGTGTCTGACCCTGGTTTGCATGATTTGGCTTAGTGACCGATGTCTTGCATATGTTATGAAAATAATTTTGTAGTACACACCAACCTGCTACTATCTTTTTTAGTATTTCAGACAGAATTCTCTTCCTTGTACCCCCTCAGAATGCCCTTGATTTATTTAGCAAATTAAACAGAATTTTGAAAATAAGCCCAGCATGACCAGGTGAAAATACATTCTAATTAAGAAAATAGAGAAACAGGCAGAAATTAAAATGGTCTCAAAGTCAAGATGCAATTGCAGAATGAATCTGTAAATTACTATTAATCTCAATGCTCCGACTCATTATAAATACCGGAGTCCTCAAGCATTTCAGCATAAATAAAATATCCCAAAAGGTAAGTACTAGGCTATTTGCCTTTCTGGGCCATTTTAAGCTTAGACAATTCTCCTTAAATATGAAAATCAAACCCTGTACCTTTTGTCTGTGAAGTAAACATCTTAGCCATCATGGGTTGTGCTGGCACATTACTCTAGGAAAATGCCATATGCTGTATTTTATATATATATATATATATATATATATATATATATATATATATATATATATATATATATATATATGTATATATAAATAATTGCTTAATAACCTTCCCACAGTGAAGGTATACAGGTTCAAAGATAAATACTAGGCATTCAGTCTGCAGATTATTATAAGCCTAATGAATAACCAGAAGTTAGAATCAAACCCTGTATTTTGTATCTGTGAGGTAAAGACCATTATGTTATCTCCTCCCTGAAAGCCTTAGTTTACTGGTAAATACTAGCTGATCAGTCATAGGATCATTGGATCATAGGAGGTTGCTAGGCTAATGGCCCTACAAGCCTAACCAAGTTCTACCCTTATTTCCACGATCTGCACCTATTGCCTCTGTCTAAGAGGTACACAGGTAGAATCCCCGGGGTTAATTTACGCTTACCCATACAGTCATCCAGATTGCATTTGAAGAGGGCCAATGAGGTGCTCTGTTTGACATGAAGTGGTAGCCTGTTCTAAAAGTGTGGTAACCTCTAGAAGACAAATCTGTCCATCCAGCAGGTTCTATTAATGTCACATATCAGGTTAAGGTCTTTAGAGCGAGTAGCCCATTTGCTATTTAACTTGCGGATATGCAGCATTTCCAATAAAGCAGGGTCAAAGATTGCCTTATATGCAAGGCAGAAATCACATTTGAGTAGTCTGTATGAAACAGAATAAAGTGACCATGATTGCAGATGATCCGCATTGGACAGGTGCTGAAGACCTTGAATTGTCCTTGTGAGGAACTTTATGGTCTCTCCAACCGCTGCAGGTGCTTGGAAAGGTACACACCAAAAAGGTCATTGTACTCAATTATTGGCCTGATGAGGGAAGAGTACAGGGAGTTTATAACTTCTTTTTTTCTGGAGGCAATGCCCTTACTTATGAGATGAGCAATATAGAATGTCCTTCTTGCCACTGTGGAGACATGGTGATCAAAGGTAAGGCTGCTGTTAACCTGTGTGCTCAGGTCTCTCACCAATGAATACATACTTAGGGTGTTGCTGTTGATGTGGTAGTCAGCAAGAACATCTCTCTTACTAAAATGGATGATAATACATTTTTTGGCATTAAGTTTAAGGCCATGACTTTGGCATCAATCATTTGTTTGTGTAAGACCCTCTTGTAGGATTTTGACATAATTTGGGGATTCTATGACCACTCCCGGTTTGCAGTCATCAGCAAACTTTGTCAGCCACAGACCTTTAGTTTTTGCTTTTACTTTGGAGAAATAGATTCCAAACAGTAGATGTCCCAGGACTGATCACTGTGGAACACCACAGTTACGGTCTGCTGCTATTTTGACTATATGGGGGTTGGGAGGGTGGCCTAATGGTTAAGGTGATTGCCTTATAAACACAAGGTGCAGGGTTTGAATCTCACAAGGGATAATTGGCTAGGCTTAAAATGGCTCGCAAGGGCAGTTAGCTTAGTACTAATCTATGAACCTATGAACCTATGTGTTCCATCACTGAGCCAGGTGGTGACCCATCTAATGATATAAAGGTTGATACCTAGCTGGGTGAGTTTGTCAATGATGCCTGAGTGGAGGATAGTGTCAAAAGCCTTGGCTAAGTCTAGGTAGGCTGTATGAACAGATTTCCCTTCAACCAGGGCCTTGGTGGCTTTCTCAAAGACGTCCACCAGGTTTAACAGGCATGATCTCCATTTGACAAATACAAAGTTAGTAGGGTCAAGTGTTTGGAGATTACCTATAACTTTGTTGATAAGATCTGTGATGATTCGCTCAATGGCCTTGCAGATTAGGCTAGTCAGGCTAATAGGTCTATAGTTTCCAGAGTCAGTGGAAGCACCACATTTGTGCAAGGGAATAGCAGTGGCTATTTTCCATTCAGCTGGGATGAAGATGGTTTTTAGAACATGACTGAAGTACCCAAGGGTGTTACTAATTCTTATTGGAGCCCATGTAGAGCGCAGCCTGGGATGTTATCAAATCCCATAGATGCTGTGTTTTTAACCTTAGAGAGTGTGTTTATGGCCTGCTCTTTAAAGATATAAGGAAGGAGACAGGTGGTAAGGATGTCATGGAGTACATGTGGCAGAGACAGGGGAGTTAAGGTTTCACAGAACCTGTTAGCCAACAGGTTAGCTATGTCCACAGGCTCATATGTGGTATCATTGACTACCAGTTTGGCACACATCTGTGCCTTTCCTTTTAGGTTATGGATGTAACTAAAGAATGCGTTATGGTTGTCCTTAGTTGAGGAAGCTAATTTGGATTCATAGTTTGCTTTGGCAGACTTCACAAGAAGTCTTATTTGCTTTTTTAAGCTGAGGAGGCAGTGTTTCCAGTTCAGGGCTTTCACCCTCTTACTCTTAGACACCAGTTTCTTCCTCTTATTGTAAAGCCTGTTAATGACAGTTTTCCACCAGGCAGGTTTGCTCTTCATTGAGGAGCTTGTTTTAGTTCTATCGGGTATAGCCGAGTCAGTACAGTTGTACAGGTATTTGTATAAAGCATTAGTGTAGAACTTAGCATAGTTGCCAGTTCCATCTGAGGGGGAAGTGCAGTGAAGCTATTTACACCATCCCATAAGAGGTTATAATCTGCTTTGGAGCAGTTTTTTAGTTTAGTTGCTGCTGGGTGGGGGGATCAACTGTGGTAGTTACTTCAAATGAGACTGATTTGTGGTCAGATCCCACCAGGAAAGACCTCACAGTGAGGGTGCTACAGTGATCCCCCATAATGGTAAACACCAGATCCAGGATGTTGGCACGTCTTGTGGGGGTGTCAACCAGCTGGTCTGTGGTATTAGTGTTAACGATATTGAGGAACCTTTGGGCAAGTGAGTTTGAGCACGAGTAATTTACCCAGTCAATGTATGGGTAGTTAAAGTCATCCAAAACCATAGTGTTCAGATGTATCTTGAGAGACTAAAGTATATACAAATAGGCAGAGTATGTCCCCTGATTCATGGAGGGGGTCCTGTAGCTGGCAATGATTTGAATAGGTGTCCTAACAACAGTTAATTGCACCTGAAATATCTCCAATGAGTCATACTGTTTAAGCAATCTGAAGGTGTATTTATCTTTAATGAATATTGATACACCGCCTCCTTTAGTTTTTATGCCTTCAGTTTGTGGTCTGAATGTGTGGAAGGAGGTGTAACCCTATATGATTGGAGTGCTTTCTACAGCCTTGAACCAGGTCTCTGTGACTGCACAAATGCCTGCTTCTTCCAAAGTGAGAAATGCTTCCAGTGAGTGTAGTTTCATGTTAAGACTCCTAGCTTTTAGCAGCATAACCTTGAGGATGTTTTTAGATGAGTTTTTACATCAGGAATTTTGTCCTTTAGACAATACCTAAAAAGACACTATGGGGGTGGCAAGAAACTTAGCCAGTAGCCAAAATCCCAGGGGTGAAAGATGAAGACCATGTCTAGCAAAGCATCGAGGTCTGTTGATCATGTCATCCCAGGCTGACAGATACTGGATCCCCCTTAGAATGACACCAGAAACTAATCCAATTATTGAAGTCAGTCATTTTTTCTTTGTATTGAGGCATCACCCTAGGTGAAAGCAAAATGCTGCTTAATAGGCTAGGGGCATACCTACCTGAAACACATAGTCCAAGAGCTCAGTCATGTCTCTGTTCATATAGTCCATAGAGTTACGTCTCAAGTTGTTCACACCAACATGGACTATAACGGAGTCATAACAGTGCCTGTTGTTGAGAGACGTGAGTGGATGTGTGATACGGTGGATCCTGGCACCTGACAGACAGCTGACCAGGACCTTTTCATTATCTAGCCTGGTGAGAGGGACAGCTGTGCGTCTCACGACTGAATCACCTATGACTGATATGTTTGGTTTTGTGTTTTGCCTTAAGGGCTTGACAGGTGAGACACTGGTGTGTGAGCTATTATGTGTATTGCATTCTGCAGAAGAAGTATTATGTGTAGCATGCTTGTGTTTGTGTTTGGGAGGTCTCTGGTCTTTAGGTATGTTTTTGGTGAGGACCTCCACATATGTAGGTATGTATGATGTGGGTTTGGGTGGAGTAGGACATGAGGTGTGCATGCTGACAGCCTGGTCATTGTCCTATGTACTGACTGGTGTGTGAGAGAGCATGGATTCAAGGTTCTTAATATAGCTGCATCTCTCAAATGTTGAGTTTGTGTGGCCCAGGAGAAGAGGGTTGCCAGTGAAGATGAGGCAGTTGCTACACTGGCTGAAAATGCCCATGTCAACCAAGCTGGCTAGAGAAACTTTGGGAAATTGTCCGTCCATAGTGTTAGGTAAATCTATATGGTCAGGAGAAGAGTCACACTTAAGAATGGCTAGTGGGTGAGAGGTGTGCTGGTACCTCTGAGTCTAGGCTTAGTGCTCCACCTGACAGTATAGCAGGGCCATGAAAAACCTCTGGAGGACCACAAGCAAAGTGCTAAGGGAAAATTTAACAGCAAAATGTTTGCATCTATAACCACTAACGGTAACCACTGCTACGCTGCATTGCACGATGGTGCATTCCACAAAAGCAAGCACAAATGTGGGACTGAAATAAAACAAGAAATAACCCATTTAACTCAAACTAGCCAATAAGGATGGTCACTCTAAGTTCAAGTCCAATCACCCTCGATTAGATGGGACCCAGAGAGCACTCTCCTCCTACAAGGGTGCAGACGGACCTTCACCAACAAAAATGGTTTGAATTTGATTTTCAGAAGTTACAAAATAGACTCAGAAAGAGCAAACCTGGAACTGTTCTATGCTACAGCTGAACTAGTACAGTATATAGTGAAATGTGGCAAAAACAGTTCAGACAATTCAAATAGACAGTAGAATGCAAATACAAATTAAATGTGCAGTATAAGATCAAAAACAGACATTTATATTCAGTTGGAAGCCATGGATGCTTCAGATATTTCAGTATCTCAATAAAGAGCTGGTTTTAATGCTCAAGTGATGCCAAACAGTCTATATTCGACAAGTCTGAATCTGGCCTATGCTATAAAATGCAGAATTATTAGAAATTCAAAGTGCATAAAATCACAGTCACAACAGCAAAAAACAGTTTAAATAAAGCAGCAATTCACCAGCAATTCCCAGCTTAGAAGGGTGTAGGCCACACTCTCCCGCCTTAAGAGTTTCGACCACAAACCTTCCTAATGTAACACAGCTGGTTTTGGAGCCAAAGTGCTTAAGTCAGAACTATACAATACACCTTCAAACAGCAACTTCCAGCTTAGAAGGGTGTAGGCTATCCTCTCCTGCCACAAGAGTTTAGAACACAAATCTTCCAAATGTAAAGTAACTGGTTTGGAACACAAGTGCTTAAACCAGAATAAAGACATTTAGAATAACAGGTACAACAAGTCTTCACCCAGCAATTCCCAGCTTAGAAGGGTGTAGGCTACAATCTCCTGCCACATGAATCTAGACCTAAACCCTCCTAATGTAAAATAACTAGTCTGGAGCCCAAGTGCTTAAACCATAACTAAAACACTTTCAGAATAACAGACAAAAATGAGCCTTCAACCATTAATTCCCAGCTTAGAAGGGTGCAGGCAACACTCTCCTGCCACAAAAGTTTAGACCACAAATCTTGCTAATGTAAAATAACTGATTTGAAACTCGTGCTTAAACCAGAACAAAGACACTTAGAATAACAGGCACAATTAGTCTTCATTCCCAGCTTAGAAGGGTGTAGGCTATTCTCTCCTGCCACAAAAGTTTAGACCACAAATTTTGCTAATGTAAAATAACTGGTTTGGAACTCGTGCTTAAACCCGAACAAAGACACTTAAAATGACAGGCACAATTAGTCTTCAACCAGCAATTCCTAGCTCAGAAGGGCAGAGGTTACCCTCTCCTCCCACAAGAGTGTAGACCACAGACCTTCTTAATGTAAAATAACTGTCCTGAAGCCCAAGTCCTTAAACCAAAACTAAGAGGCTTAGAATAACAATTTCAATTTAATCAGGCTACTAACAAGCAGTAATAAATGCAGCAATAAATGCATTTAAACACTTTTAAGAACAAGCACCAAAAGCAACATAAAGTAATAAAGTAGAAACAGACACAAATACAGTAAAAGCAGCTAAATAAAGTGTACATTTGTAAGTAGTAAGGGAGGAAACAGAAGATAATTCAAGGTTAAGAAACTAAGGGGTGGCCCTTCCCAAATGATCTCACTGTACTCAGTAGAATGAGTTGATGCAATAGGACTGAGAGGACTGTCCAATATCAAATGTATAGTAGAGGCAGGCAACTCAAAAGCCATATATTTTACAATATTAGCTGGGAAGGTGGGTGGGAAAAATAAAATGGAGACAAATATCAGAACAGAAGTAAGGCTTCCTGCAATATCAAAATTTCTTGGAAACAAGTTCGTTAACATAAATTTTCATAACACATAAAAACATTGCAAAACTTAGAAATATTTTGGCAAACTCAGAACAGCTTTTGCAGAATACTGTTAAAACAACAACCTAAGAGCAGCACAGTAACATGCAGATTGAGAGTCTTTAACTATGCAGGCTGAAAAACAGTGATAAACTTAACAAAATAAATAAATGCAGCGCATAATTATTAAATATCACTGAAACAGTTAGAGAAAGTGTAACAAAAATATACTTAAATCAGCTTTATATTGCAATCCATATATTGTAGCCACATGTACAAGGAAGCTCTGCAGATAATTGCATGCCTAGTCAATAACCACCCAAGCTGAGAATTAAACCCTGTATCCTTTGTGAGGTAAACACCTTTACCATTATGCCAACACCCGACAAGAGACTGGGTTCATAGATAAATACTAGGTGATCAGTCTGCAGATAACTGCATGCCTTGCCAATAACCAGGCATAACCAAATGTGGGAATCAAATCCTGTACTTTGTGACTATGAGTTAAACACCTTAACAGTTATGCCAACTCCCAACCCTAATTATAGTGTGAAATGTGTGAAGGAGAAAACATCAAAACAAATTTCAATTTCGTTTCTTAATCTTGACATACAGTGAAATGAGAGTTTCATTAAAGTGTCTCAACCTGACAGAGTTGGGATGTGGTGAAGGTGTGGATTTAGGCCGTATGACAAAAAAGTATTTCCAGAGAAGCGATGTTAATATGTCTGTGCACCACACCCATCCTGGGTTGTAGAAATGTGTACATAAGATGTCTCACTGTGCTCAGCAGTACAGAGAGTACATGAAGGGGAGGTCCAGAATGATTGCTAAATCTCCAAAATATATTTTTAATTCTCTTGTACTTTATTGAGCCTTTCTAGACTTCTTAAAGTTAACACTGGGATACCGTTAAATAGTATTACACCTCAAAGGTAATGACTGTATTGCAAACTAAGTAAATTATCTATTTTTTTTCTATGCCAGATATCTGCTTCTAAACAAGAATGTTTCAAGACTTGTTTAAAATGTTTAGAACGTTAAAATTCCATTTTCAGAACATCAGAGAATGATTTAGGTTGCAGGCAATTTTCCCAGCTATGACAAGGATAATGAGAGTGTACATTACTTGTTCAAATCCTTCTCAGTACATTGAGGAGGCTCTGCCTTTTCATCTTTAATGTACTAGAAAACATCTTTATTATCATTTTTTTCTTTATTTGCATTCCATAGCTTTTGTCTCCTATTTTACTGAGAGCTAAGAAAACAGATTACTGCATAAACATCCAAGCATGTTGAATGAACTGTGAGCTATAGCCTAGCGCCAATGCATGATTTACAGTTACAATGACTTACAGCTTAGCATCAAAGATAAACATTGGTAGACTACTGGCAGGCCAGACATTTAGAGAATGGTTTCTGAAAATGTGGAATTTAGATGGGTATTGTTTGCATGATGAGAGCTGTCCGGATCTTCTGTCAACCTTTTGTTTCATATTAACTTATAAATGGCCTCTCGACAGTAGTTCAGTAAAGGTGCAACACTCCGTTGTTGTTTAAATTCTTGTGCATGCCAGGTTTCCAACTTTATGATACCCTATCTTAATATCATAACATTGGGGCCTATTATTGACAACTTCTTGTTCCAGTTTGCTGCTCATATGTCAGTTATAGATTCATAGGTTCATAGGTATAAAATCAATGTACTGTGGTCATAGGTAGTTGCTAGGCATACAGTTCAGGAGATATTTGAGAAGTCTAGCTAAATTTCAAATTGCTCTAAACCTCTGTGGTTAAGTGACTTGCTCAAGGTCTCACAGAAGGCAAAAAAATGTGTGGGAATCAAACTCTTTACCACAAGAAGCAGCTCGTTGACAGGTCATAGCCTTAATCATCTGCATTAACTGCCGCAGTTCTTTTATGATTCCAGAAAATACCTTGTTGAGGGTCTACATACTGTATTTATTATGATATTATCTGTCATCTAACTTTAGATAAGAGTTTTCTGCAATAGCAGAAAAAAAGGTGGTCTGACTAGGCTTCTAAATATCTATTGGCCAATCTCAATATCTGACCTTAACCCTAGACACCGCGCAGGTGACCCCTGTAAAAACAAGTCACAAAACCATAATGGCCCACTCCTAATACAGGTCCTGACAACCTGGCTTTGTAATATCCTTATGTCTCTGTGGCCAACGTGGTTGATATGAGCATCCTGAGACAATGTAGCAATTATCTCATGTACTCAGACAACCTCTTAAGTCTTAAATAAACTAACATAGTATGTGTGAGAGATGTACAAACAACTTACTTGCAGACAAAAAACTTGCTTTCAAACAAGGTTGTCAAGAACACACACACTACATCTTTCACACATTTCGCTCATCACACAGACAGAACTTCATATGCTGAGACACATAAAAGTAACCTCTCCATGCATCAAAGACTTCCAAAGCCATCAAATGGCAACAGCTATCCTCAACAACCACTAAAGCACACACTAAAAGGAACACCTAAGACCACACATAAGCCTACACCCAATGATTCCCCCTAAAACAAAGCCCAGGAGGCAAGCAAACATTTTCTCTAGTACTTGTCATAGGGGATTCTATTCTGTGACACACAGATACTCCTCTCACCAGTCTGGACAAGGGAAGATAATGGTTAGTTGCCTATCTGGAGCTAGGCTCTACAATATCATACGTACAGTCAGGTCCCATACCTCACTGGACTATGTGAAAAGAGACATTATGGATCTCTCTGAATATGTGTCACAGACAGGTACGTGCCTTGCATTGAACAGCATTCTACCTTCGCCAAGGATGATGCCATAGTATAAACATAAAATTATTGATTTTAATAATTGGCATAGTTTCAGGTGTCACTCCAGGGGAATCTAATATTTATCAGTGTGGGACATGATTAACAGACCACATTGCTTTGCCAAGGATGGTCTGCACCCCCCCCCCCCGTTTTGGTGGATCTTGGCAAAAAACTTTATCCACCTCCTTAGAGTCCTTTTTAGGCAATGCCAAAATAACAAAAGTACCAATATAGCAAAAAAAAAAAAAAAAAAAAACTTAAAGCATCTTTTAGGTGTTCAGTGCGAGACAAGAAACTCCACACCCAACAAGCTCTCCTCACTCTTAAGACTGTAGACATCTGTATTGTCAGCGAGAAATGTTTAAAAGACATAGAAAGTGCTCCAACAGTGGAAGGCCACAGTGCCTTCCACACATGTAGACCAACAACAGTGCAGACGGGGATTTCAGATGGAGGGGGGTCTTGATCTACATTAGCAACAAATACACTTCCAGGTTGGTTAAACAGAATTTTGCACCGGGGTTCATCCACTTCCTAGTCTCAAGTAAAAAAGTAAAAAATTCACCAAGATAACACACAGCAACACCAGACCTGGTCAGATGAAGCAACTTCAGTTGTGAAAGCACTTACCATCTTGTACTTTGTTGTGATTAAACGTTTCGCTGTGTGTTATCTTGGTGCATTTTTTACTTTTTTACTTGGATTTATTTTTGCACCAAGGTTTTACCTAACACGTTTTTTTGGTTTTCTTCTTTTTCTCACTTCCTAGTCTCCATAGACAAGGTTCTTTACCATGTCCTGGCCAGCAACAGAAGCTCACAATTCTTACCTAGACCTACTAGATGCACTCACCATCCAATAAAACACCCTATTCATTAGATCATAGAATCATAGGAGGTTACTAGACTAATAACTCTAGGCCCCTTGCAAGTCTAGCCAAGAGTTTATCCCCAAAAAGAAACCTCAGTCACCACCTGTCACCCCTGTCACTGATGGACACAGGCAGAACCTCTGGGATAAATCTGAGTTTTCCCATCCACTCATCAAGGTTCTGCTTGAAGAGGGTCAGCGAGGTGCTCTGTTTGACATGTATGGGAAGTCTGTTCCAGAGACAGGGCAGCTTCTGGGAGACAAACCTGTCTCTCCAGCAGGTTTTGTTGATGTTGCATATTAGATTCAAGCCTTTTGAGCAGGTAATATGTTAGGAGTTAAACTTATGAATATGGAGCGTCTCTAGTAGAGCAGCATCCGAGATTTCTTTGTAGGCGAGACACAGATCACCTCTGAGCAATCTGTATGATACCGAGTAGAGTGACAGTGATTTGAGCCTGTCCATATAGGACAGGTGCTGGAGGACATGCATTCTCTTTGTGAGGTATTTCTATGGCCTTTCCAGTTGTTACAGATGTTTGGAGAGGTACATATCAAATGGTGTGTTATACTCAATTGTAGGTATAATGAGGGAGTAGTATAGAGAAGTAATAACCACCTTTTTTCTGGATGCAATCCCTTTACTTATGAGATGAACCAAGTAAAAGGCTTTTCTGACCACTGCCACTATATAATGGTTGAATGTGAGATTGTTATCAATCTGAGTACCCAGGTTTCTCACCAAAGGTTGTATGCTTAGGGGGTTGCATTGATGTGGTAATGTTTTTGCCAGTTGATATGATGATATATTTTTTGTGTTTAGCTTGAGGCCATGACTTTGACACCAGTCATTAGTTGCTGTGAGACCCTCTTGCTGTTTGTTAGCATCATTTGGGGCAACAGTGACAGCACCCAACTTACAATTGTCCACAAACGTGGTCAGCTGCAGGCCTTTTGTCTTTGTCTGGACCTCTGAGAAGTGGATGCCAAACAGTAGAGGTCTCAGGACAGATCCCTGAGGAACTCCATTAGTGACAGGACTGCTATCAGAGGTGGAGGCGCCTATTTTGAGCTTGAGGGTCCTGTTAGTGAGCCAGTTGGCCACCCACCCTGATAAGATAGGGATTTATACCAACTTGTGTTAGCTTCTCAATGATGCCCGAGTGGGGGGTTTGTGTCAAAGACCTTTTCCAAGTCAAGGTAAGCTGTATGTACTGACTTTCTCTCATCCAGTGCCTTGGTGACAGTCTCAAAGAAGTCAACCAGGTTCAACAGGCAAGATCTGTCCTTGATGAATCTGTTAATGGGTCAAGTCCTTGGAGATTGCCTTTGTCCTTGTTTTTGAGATCCATAATAATACACTCCATGGCTTTACAGATCAAATTTGTCAAGCTAATGGGGTGATAGTTTCCAGGGTCAGTAGTGGCACCACCTTTGTATAAGTGGATGACAATGGCAGTTTTCCACTCTGCTGGAATGAAGCCTGTACTTAGGCTGTGGTTGAATAAGGTGCTCAGTGGCGAAACCAGTTCTTGCTGGAGATGGTGCAGAATACAGCCTGGGATGCTATCAGGTCCCATGGAAGCTGTGTTCTTTGCCTTGGATATGACCTTTTACACTTGATCTATGGAGATATGAGGTGCGGGACAAGTATTGGGGTTTCAAAAGGGCCTTTGGGGGGGACAGGGGGTGAAGTTTGTGCTGAACCTATCTGCTAGCAGGTTGGCTAAGTCAACAGGATTAGTGTAAGTGATACTGTTAAGTACTAATTCGGAACAAACCTGGACGTTGCCATGGAGGTGTTTGACATAACTGAAGAAGGCTTTGTAGTTTCCCTTTGTTTCGGAGGCTAGTTTCAATTCATAGTTGGGTTTGGAGGTTTTCACTAGTGATCTAATTTGCTTATTGAGGCTAATGAGGGAGTTTTTCCAATTTGGAATCTGTTCCTTTCCTTTTTACCCTTGAGCAACAGATTGTAAAGCCTGTTGACAGAGGATGTCCAACAAACAAGTTTGTTTTTCCTTGAGGAGAAGGTTTTAGTTCTGTTCGGTATGACTGAATCCATGCAGTTGTACAGGTGCTTGTATACTGCATTGATGTACTGTTCAGCGTATTTGTCTGTATCCTCTGAGGGGGGTGGTGGTGTGAAGCTGCTGATATCCTCCCTTAGGAGGTTGTAGTCAGCTTTTGAGAAGTTTTATAGCTTTATTACGGCTGGGGGGCGGTGAGACAGTCCGATGACCTGATCTCACCAGGAAGGAACATACTATGGGAGTGCTGCAGTGGTCGCCCATGTTGGTGAGAACCAAGTCCAGAATGTTATCTCCCCTTATGTGGGATGAGACAAGCTGGTGTAGTGCATTAGAATTGATGACGTCAAGGAATCATTGAGTGAGTGCATTAGTGCAGAAATTGTTCACCCAGTCTATGATGGGGTAGTTAAAGTCACCAAGGATCAGGGTGCTGAGTGGTACCTTGATGGAGTCAAGCAGATTAAGTTAAGAGGAATGGGTGTCTTGAGTCATGTAGGGGAGATCTTAGCTGGCTATAACTTAGATGGGTGTCTTGCCAACCGTCAGTTGCACCTGGAGTAGTTCCAGTGTGTTATGCTGTCAAACCAATCTGGAGGTGTGCCTGTCATTAATGAAGATAGCGATTCCACCACCCTTACTCTTCCTGACCTCATTTTGAGGTCGGAATGTATGAAAAGAGGTATAGCCTGGCAATGCAGGAGTGCTCTCTGCAGCCCTGAACCAAGCTTCCGTGACTGCACAGATATCAGCATCTGCCTGCATACACTGCCTGAATTCATAGGCACAACATTTCTTGGACTTTATCAACACAAACACTCTTGGACCAGATATTGCACACTCCAACCAGGGATCAAACATATTGGACCAAGTACTCACCAACATGACAGTGTGTGCCTCCCACCCCGCACCCCCACCCCCCTGCCCAAGTCACATCCTCATTGGTAAGGTCTAACCACAAAACTGTCTTCCTCAAAATAAAAATAAACCCTGACAAACCCAACTAAATCCATAACTGTTAGGAACTGCATCCTACTAAGTGACAGCTTGTCAAAATGCATGGCTACTTAAAACCCCAAGGCCACTGCTACCTATGTGAATTTATTTGCAGAAGCCATGTACAAACATGTAAATAACTGTATTGAGGCTTTTGTACCTACCAGAAGTAATCCCAGCTCTAACACAGTAAAACAAACTCCATTGGTGGAATACTTACCTTAACAGGGTATATAACAAAATAAAAAAGTTATGGCTAAAATCAAAAAGAGCAACTCACAGAGACAAGAGCTCTCTGATTCAACTAAACAAGAAACTAACAGGTCTAATAAAGTCCAACAAGGCCAGTTATGAGGTTAGGATAGCCTTCCAGCCTAAGGACAATCACAAGGCCTTCTTCAGCTATGTCAGGAAACTTAAAGGTAACATAACACTCAACAGTATGCAGAACTGGTGATAAATGGCACAACTTTCACTGACCAGGGTGACATTCACAGGTCACCTTAAGGCTCTACCTCTGTACTCAGTCTCCTATAGGAGAGATGATCTATGCCTGTGTTATAACCCATCCTCAGATCCAGCCCCAGTGGATCTCTTGCACATCTGCAAAACAAACAGTACCAGAAACATTATAATCCAAGGACCTGAACTTTGCCTGTGGCATAAATAGAACATGCTGGAGAGACCAATATGTGTCTCAAAGGATCCCTGTGCTATGGAATAAGCTCCCATTCTACATGAAGCAGAGTTCATCCCTAACCTTATTTAGTAGAAACCTTAATCATTGGATGGGAAATAGCAAATTCAACCCTGGTCTGGCTTTCATGTCTCTGATGGACAGATCGACAGTAAGTAAATTAGTCCACAACTAACATACCTCCCCCACACATACACACAACCCTTGTTTACCTCTTTACTAACATACTCCATCACATAGGTTTCCAAGGATCTCAGGGAAAAAACAGAGTTTAAGCTGCACATCTAGGCTTGTAAAAACCCTGGTGGTCTCTGGCCTAGTATAAACATATGAAACTATCCACCTATCCCTGCCATCACCACTTTTTGAGGTAATGGAGCTTTTAACATACAGCTAAATGATTAACTATACTTCTATGGATGATTTGCTTATAGTCTCATCATGATTTCAGCATGGAACTTTACAGTGAAATAACACTATACAAACTAATTTAACATACTCATACTTAGACTGTAGTGGTATAACTGTTGCGGTATTCTTTGAGATAAGTAAGGGCGTTTAGTTAGTAAGTCATAATTATTTTTGGGTCTAGTTTTGATGATCAATTTTTTTAAAATGTTGAAATTGATACAGTAAAGACTCTATGATCGACATTTTAAAAAGTCAAATTGTGCTGATATTGAGATACAGAGGGGATCGGGGAATGTACCCTTTTCCCCACTGCTGTGTGATCTCGGAGTTGGTATATATAATTAGCAGAGGGTGTTGGGGTGCATGGGGGATTGCTCCCATGCAAAAATGTTGTTTATTTTCTTTCTTGATTTTTGACTTGTTAAACTATCGATCATATGGTCTTCACTATATGAATTTCAACATTTTAAAAATTCGATCATCAAAGCTATAGCCAGAATTTATACCTAGCAAAAGAGACACAGAATTAATCTCAGCTTTATCTCTTGGCTAAAAAACTGCCTAATCACTCAGACTCAGAATGTTAAATGAAGAAAATCTATATCAGCTACTTTACATCTGGACAGCTTTGTACCTCAGATGTCAGTTCTAGGTCTCGTAGGTTCTTAGTATAATGATTAAAACTGCTATACTATGCCGATGACTCTGTCATCATCTTCTCAGCCAACAACTTAACTACTTATCAGGCCAGATTTCGGGCTGGTTTCTTTACTGTTAAAACCTACCCTAACTCTCAGTATAATCAAATTATGTAGCTTTATGCCAAAAGGTTGGAAAAAAGTCCTCTTTCCATCGTCTCTAGCAATGTGAAGTTCTGGAAGATGTCTCCTCTGTCAAGTACGTCAGTATTTTGTTTGAAAAAAAAATCAAATTAATACTTGATTGGTTTATTCATAGGGGTTTATCAGCTGCCTTTGAGTGGGATCAAGCAATGCTTACAAATGAACCTAAGCAGAAGTGCCTTACAAATGAACCTAAGCAGCAATGCCTTATAAATGAGCCTAAGCAGCACTGCCTTATAAATGACCCTAAGCGGCACTGCCTTACAAATGACCGTAAGCAGCAATGCTTAAAATTGAGCCTAAGTAGCAATGCCTTACAAATGAACCTAAGCAACAATGCCTTATAAATGAGCCTAAGCATCACTGCCTTACAAATAAACCTAAGCAGCAATGCCTTATAAATGAGCCTAAGTAGCACTGCCTTACAAATTAACCTAAGCAGCAATGCCTTACAAATGAGCCTAAGCAGCAAAGCTTAAAGTGAACCTAATCAGCAATGCTTACAAATTAGCCTAAGCAGCAATGCCTACAGATAAAACCTAAGCAGCAATGCCTTACAAATGAGCCTAAGCAGCAAAGCTTAAAAGTGAACCTAATCAGCAAAGCTTAGAATTGAGCCTAAGCAGCAATGCCTTACAAATGAGCATAAACAGCAATGCCTTACAAATGAGCATAAGCAGCAATGACTTACAAATGAGCCTAAGCAGCAATGCCTTATAAATGAGCCTAAGCAGAAAAAGCTTAAAATTGAGCCTAAGCAGCAATGCTTACAAATGAATGTAAGCAGCATTGCCATACAAATGAGCCTAAGCAGCACTGCCTCACAAATGAGCCTAAGCAGCAATGCCTGACAAATTAACCTAAGCAGCAATGCCTTGCAAATGAACATAAGCAGCACTGCCTTGCAGACAAATTAACCTAAGCAGCACTTCCTTGCAAATGAGCCTAAGCAGCACTGTCTTACAAATGAACCTAAGCAGCACTGCTTTATAAATGAGCTTAGGCAGCAATGTCTTGCAAATGAACCTAAGCAGTACTGCCTTATAAATGAGCCTAAGTAGCACTGCCTTACAAATGAGCCTACGCAGCAATGCCTTGCAAATGAACCTAAGCAGCATTGCCTTATAAATCAGCCTAAGCATGCTTACAAATAAAACCTAAGAAACAATGCCTTACAAATGAGCCTAAGCAGCAATGCCTTACAAATGAGCCTAAGCAGCAAAGCTTAAAATTGCACCTAAGCAGCAATGCCTTGCAAATGTGCCTAAGCAGCAATGCCTTACAAATCAGCCTAAGCAGCAATGCCTTACAAATGAGCCTAAGCAGCAAAGCTTAAAATTGAGCCTAAGCAGCAATGCCTTACAAATGTGCCTAAGCAACAATGCCTTACAAATGTGCCTAAGCAGCAATGCCTTACAAATGATCATAAGCAGCAATGCTTACAAATAAAACTTAAGCAGTAATGCCTTACAAATGAGCCTAATCAGCAATGCCTTACAAATGAGCCTAAGCAGCAAAGCTTAAAATTGAGCCTAAGCAGCAGTGCCTTACAAATGTGCCTAAGCAGCAATGCCTTACAAATCAGCCTAAGCAGCAATGCCTTACAAATGAGCCTAAGCAGCAAAGCTTAAAATTTAGCCTAAGCAGCACTGCCTTACAAATGTGCCTAAGATGCACTGCCTTATAAATGATCCTAAGCAGCAAAGCTTAACATTTAGCCTTAGCAGCGATATCTTAGAAAATGAGCATAAGTAGCAATGCTTACAAATGATCATAAGCAGCAATGCTTACAAATGAATCTAAGCAGCAATGACTTACAAATGAGCCCAAGCAGCAATGCTTACAAATTAGCCTTAGCACCAATGCCTTAAAAATGAGCCTAAGCAGAAAAAGCTTAAAACTGAGCCTAAGCAGCAAGGCTTACAAATGAACCTAAGCATCACTGCCTTACAAATGAACCTAAGCAGCATTACCTTTCAAATGAGGCTAAGCATAACTGACTTACAAATGAGCCTAAGCAGCAATGCCTTACAAATGAACCTAAGCAGCACTGCCTTATAAATGAGCCTAAGCAGCACTGCCTTACAAATGAGCTTAAGCAGCACTGCCTTACAAATGAGCCTAAGCAGCAATGCCTTGCAAATGAACTTAAGCAGCACTGCCTTATAAATTAGCGTAAGCAGCAATGCTTACAAATGAGCCTAAGCAGCAATGCCTGATAAATGAACCTAAGCAGCAATGCCTGACAAATGAGCCTAAGCAGCAATGCCTTACAATTGAACCTAAGCAGCAATGCCTGATAAATGAACCTAAGCAGCAATGCTTGACAAATGAACCTAAGCAGCAGTGCTTGCAAATGAGCTTAAGCAGCAGTGCCTGACAAATGAACCTAAGCAGCAATGCCTTACTAATGAGCCTAAGCAGCAATGCCTTACAAATGAACCTAAGCAGCAATGCTTACAAATGAGCCCAAGCAGCAGTGCCTGACAAATGAACCTAAGCAGTAATGCCCTACAAATGTGCCTAAGTAGCAATGCCTTACAAATTAGCCTAAGCAGCAAAGCTTAAAATTGAGCCTAAGCAGCAATGCCTTAGAAATGAGCCTAAGCAGCATTTCCTGACAAATGAACCTAAGCAGCAATGCCTGACAAATGAACTTAATCTCACATTGGCTCCTGCACTGCTACTGTCCAAAATTATTCACAGAGTTTTCAACAGCTTAGTAGAACAGAACTGACATCACAGAATAGCCAAATCATGCCAACCACTCCCAGAAGGATATGTCATAGTCTTTACTTCCAGTCTTGTCACTGGTTCATAGGTTAGTACTAGGCTAACTGCCTTTGTGGGCCATTTTAAGCCTAGCCATTTACCCCATCTGAGAATCAAACCCTCAACCTTGTGTTTGTAAGGTAAACACCTTAACCATCATGCCAACCTCCCACCCACCTGGTTTTATTACCTAACAGACTATACCAGCTGAGTTTTGTCAGCAATTAAATTAGCAGTTTCCAACCAGTTTCACAAATTAAGCTCTCACAGCAATTATGGTGATAATGTGCTCTCAATAGACAATGCAGCCAACTGGAATTCAAAACCCAGTAGTATCAGAAATGGCTATATATTAACTGGCAATGTGCCTATGTTCTGAAACAAAACATGCCATATTATTGTTCTCCCAGTGCATTTGTGCTTTCATATTTTTTGTCTGCTGTTCCATTTCCCCAGTCTTCCTCCACATAACTGTAATATTTCTATGCATTCAGATATGTCTTTCTACTCTGAACACCTTCACCTACATACCACAGCATATATATATTAATTATCGTCTAAATACTCCTAGTGCAGTTTCCTCTTTGTAACTCCAGCATCTCAGTCATTATCCATAATTGTCTGTCTATTTCTTAACTTGCCCTTTGGACACAGAACTCACAACATCCCTTTCATGCAGGAATATCATTACCATGCATATCCCCTTCTGCCCCATTGCCAAGAAATGTAAGCTTGCTTGCATTTGTGTGAGTGTGTGTGTGTGTGTGTGTGTGTGTGTGTGTGTGTGTGTGTGTGTGTGTGTGTGTGTGTGTGTGTGTGTGTGTGTGTGTGTGTGTGTGTGTGTGTGTGCGCGTGTATGCATATGTATGTACACACATACATTAAACACACTGATACACACACACACACACACACTTATTTATTTATTGACATTTAATTACTGGGAAAGTCCAACTAGGTAGGAGCCCATTTTCAGTAGTGGCCGGAGAGAAAGGTTCCAAAGTATTACAAAACATTTTAAGAACAAAAATTTACAGTCTTTAAAAATAATTAATAATTAAAAAACAACTACAGTTTAAATAATTATACCAAATTAAACATATTGTAATATGGAAACACTGGTTATGAATAGATACAAGTTATATGACAGTGATTTAATAGTTAGATAATTTTTTGGCAGTTTGTAGAGAAATTAAAGGTAAGTTAGTATAATACAAACATGAATTGAAATATGAAGTGAGAGAAAACAGGCGTATGGTATATTTACAGTGAAAACCAGGGGAGAGAAACTGATAGATGTAGGCGGGAGAGTAAAGAGATGTACGGTAAGAACAGGTGTTTGTTCCCATTTAGAGATATAGGTTATCCTGGTGTTGAGCAAGAACAGAGACAGCTTTTGGCTAGGAAGCCTTTTAAAAAGGTTTTGAAGGATGGAAGGGAGGGTATTGAACTGATGGAAAGAGATAAGGAGTTCCCAGGTCTTAGCAACATGAAACAAGTACAGACAATGCCTACCAGATTTGATATTTTTGTGGACCGATAGTAGTTTTTAGTTATTGAATAGTATTGACCAACTGGAAGCAAAGTTGTATAGAATGTTACTTATTTCTGGACAAGCAGATGGATTCTGGATAATTTTATAGGTGGTAAGACGCTGTGCATATGATCATAGGTTCATAGATTCATAGGTTGGTACTAGGCTATTGGCCCTAAGGACTATGCAAGCCTAGCCATAACAATTCCTTGCAAATTTCTTCCCACAATATTTACTTCTCTGGGCCCCTGTCTACAGGGTGACTGACATGATCCCCGGGGTGAATTTCCTATCTCCCATCCAATCATCAAGGTTTCTTTTGAAGAGGGCCAATGAGTCGCTCTGCTTGACATGTATGGGCAGTCTATTCCAGAGTATGGGGAGTCTCTGGGTCAGGAACCTATCCCTCCAACATGTTTTGTTCATTGTGATGATAAGGTTTAGATCCCTGGAACGTGTGGCTCTGACAGATTGGGATTTCTTTAAGTGGAGCATGTCCAACAGCTCAGGGTTTGACATGGCCTTGTATGTTAAGCAGAGATCGCCTCTGAGTAGACAATATGCCACAGAGTATAGCTGGCGTTTTTTTAGACGGTCAGCATATGGCATCTGCTTTAGGCCCGTGATTCTTTTAGTGAGGTATTTCTGTGGCCTTTCCAGCTGTTGCAGATGTCTTGTGAGGTACATATCAAATGGGGCATTATACTCTATAATGGGTCTAATGAGGGATGAGTACAGTGAGACAATGACCTCCTTTTTTCTGGATGAAAAGCCCTTAGTGATGAAGTGTGCCACATAGAAGGATTTCCTGACTGTTGTGGCGATGTGGTCATCGAAAGTGAGACCACTGTCCACTTGTGTCCCTAAGTCTCTCATCACACTTTTGATGTTTAGTGTCCTGCCACCTATGTGGTAGTTCATGGGTACATGTTTTTTTCCAAAGGGGATAACTATACATTTCTTGGCATTAAGCTTGAGCCCATGGCTCTGGCACCAGGCATCTGTTTCTGTAAGGCCCTTTTGTAGAATATCCACATCATTTGGGAATTCAGTAATGGCTCCCAATTTGCAGTCCCTTAGTGTTGGCCTGTACTTCAGAAAAGCAGATGCCAAACAACAGTGGTCCCAGGACTGAACCCTGAGGTACTCCACTTGTCACTTGTCAGGAGCTTGATTTGGAGTCGGCTACGTTTACAGTCTGGGTTCTGTCAGTAAGCCAGTTGGCAACCCATCGAGTGACGTAGGGATTTATGCCCAGCTTAGTAAGTTTATCTATGATTCCAGAGTGGTAGATGGTGTCGAAGGCCATTGAGGTCCAGATAGGCTGTGTGGACCGCCTTACCCTCGTCCACAGCTCTGGAGACCGATTTGAAGAAGTCAATCAGATTCAGGAGACAAGATCGGCCCTTCACAAACCCAAACTGGGTGGGGTCCAGTGTTTGAAGGTTGCCAATGTCTTTGTTTATAAGTTCCATGATAGTGCGTTCCATGCCCTTACAGATCAGGCTTGTCAGACTGATGAGACGGTAGTTCCCGGGATCCAAGGCGGATCCTCCCTTGTGGAGCGGGATAACTGTAGCTGTGCACCACTCAGTGGGCACGAAGCCTGAGGTGAGGCTATGATTAAACATGACACTTAGGCGGGGTACCAGTTCATTTTGTAGTTCATGTAGTACACAGCCTGGGATGTAATCTGGTCCCATGGATGCTGTATTCTTTGCTTTGGAGAGTGCTGTTTCTACCTGTGTGGCTGTGATTATCAGAATTTGGCAGTCTTTTGGTATTGAGATGGGCCCTTTAGGGGGTGAGAGGAGGGTGAAGTTGGCACTAAATCGATCTGTCAGGATATTGGCAAAATCCTTGGGATCAGTATATTTAATGCCATTCTGTTGTAGCTCAAAGCAGATCTGAGCATTGCCATTTAGATTCTTGACATAACTATAGAATGCCTTGTGGGTGTCTTTGGAATCTTTGGCAATTTTATTTTCGTAACTAGCTTTTGAGGATTTTATGAGTGATCTCAGCTTCTTACTGAGGCTGGTGAGGGAGTTTTTTTGCATCCTGGGATTTTCCTCTTTTCTGCAACAGTTTCTTCCTTCTGTTGTATAGTTTGTTTATAGCAGGGGACTACCAGATTGGCTTCCTTTTTTTGGAGAAGAGCATCTTGGTTCTATTTGGGATTGCACAATTCATGTACGAGTGGATGTGCTCGTACAGTGCCTTAGTGTAGGATTCTGCAGTCGAACTTCCAGATCCCGTCTGCGTGGGTGTTGTGAAGTTTGTCACTTCTGACTTCAGTAGCATGAAGTTGGCTTTGGAGAAGTTTTTTAAGGAGGTTTCCTTACTGGGGGGTGGGGGTGGGATGTAGATGTCAAGGGTGATTTGCTTATGGTCAGACCTGACCAATGAGGGGGTGACCACTGGTGTGGAGCATCTATCTCCCATGTTGGTAATGACCAGGTATAGGATATTGTAGCCCCTGGTGGGACAATGGATTAGTTGATCCAAGGCGTTGGAATTTATGAATTCCAAGAACAGTTGGGAAAAGGAGTTGGTACCCGAGTAGTTTTCCCAATTAATGGCAGGGTAGTTGAAATCACCCAGTATTAGGGTGTTTGGTTGTATCTTTATATTTTCCAGTATGTTTAGGAAGGTGTAGTGAGAATCTTGGGGTATGGTGGGGGATCTGTAGCAAGCTACAATTTGGATTGCAGTCTTACCTAGTGTTATGTTAATGTTATTAATGTGTTAGTTCTAATCAATTTCTGCTTTTTAGTGCTATACACTAGTGGGTTCTGAAAGGGTATTTCTTGCAAATTTAGCAACTTTGTTATTGAGTTGCTCAAGTTTTGAATTTTGTGATACCTGAAGGTTAGTAAGAATGTGAGCACCATAACGAAGTGTGAGAAGGAGATTAGTGATAAGTGTACCTTTAGTTGAGTCGGGAAAGATTTTGGCCGTACAAAGTATCTCTAATTTTTGATAAGCTTTTCTTAAGCAATTTTGTACATGCATGTCACATTTAAGATTATCATCTACTGTCATTCCTAATAATTTGCTTTGAGAAGTGACTTCAATGGTTGTATTATTGAGCGAGAGAACTTTTAAAGTTGTTTTTCATGGGAGAGGCATTTGAGGAAAAAAGTAGTAGATCTTTTTTTTTAGGGTTGAGCATGAGTTGTGAGTGGAAAAGCCATGTTTCAGTTGCTGTTAAAGCTTCCTGAGTAAATATTTGGAGGTGTACTATGCCATGTTAGCAAATGTGCACATGACTGTGGGGTCATTTGTGTACTGTATTACGGATGCCTGTTGGATGGATTTGTGGAGGATGTTGGTGAAAATGTTAAAGAGGAGGGGAACAAAGATAAAGCCTTATGGTACCCCAGTGGTGACTGGAAGCTATGGAGAGAGGGTGCAGTGTCATTTTACTTATTGACATCTCTTGGACAGATAGCTTTTGAACCATAAGAGTGGGCTGAGAGAGACCTAATGAGCACACTTGAAGTAGAAGTTTGCTGTGACAAACTGTGTTGAAGGCTTTAGACAAGCCTAGAAATAAGGAGGAGACTAGCTTGCCATTTAGCTCTAGTTTTATTGACAGTATCTATATAGGTTAGAAGTCCTGTGTTAGTATTATGGGAAGGATGGAAGCCATGCTGTGTAGGGGATTGGAGTTCTTTCTGCAGGAGATGGTTTAGCTATTGTTTTTGAATACATTTTCAAATATTTTGGAGAGGAGATACGATTGCTATAGGTCTAAAATGAGCAATATCTGCTTAATTTCCTCATTTGTGCAGAGGGATAATGTGTGACTTTTTCCAGAAAGATGAAACATGGGATTCCTGAAGTTACCTATTTATAAGGATTGAGACAGGGTAGGCAATGCTCTCAGCTGCTATTTTAAGGTACTGACTTAGGTCATCAGTTGAAGTAAAGCATGGTTTAAGTTTGCTTAAGAGTAGTTTTGTGTATAATATGGGCACAGGTATGAAGGTTAAAGTGGATGTGATGATACGTGGCTGCTGGGCAGGGTTAGGGTTTGATGTTGTGGAATCCTTGGTTAGAGATGCTATACTATTTGTGAAATGAGAGTTGAATTGTATTGTGATTTTGAATGATGAGTTATTGGGAGAGGGAGGTTAGGGTTGAATTTATGGCCAGGATGCAAGATTTCTTTAACGACTGTGTAGAATTTGATACAGTTGTGTTTACTATTATTCTGAAAGTTATTATAGTATAGTTGGTTGTCTTCATTAATTTATTCTGAAGTTTTCAAATTGTTGCGGTGATTTATGGTTTTGTCATTCTTTCCATGCTTTTTCTTGGGTCTATATCAGATGATTGAAAGCTTACAAGTGCGAAGCTCACAACTTCGAACTGCAAACCTTGAAAGCTGACAACATCGAACGTACAAAAAAAAATACTAACTGACCAAAAAAAAAAAAAAACTCTGTATGCAGGGAGGCAAGCCCCCCAGACCCCTCACACCCCCCCGCTACTTAAATATACCAACTCCGAGATCGCACTATAGTGCAGTAAATGGAAATCCTCCCTTCCCACACTCTATTAATAGGTAATAAGGTAGTAATGAACATTTCTGGTTTAAACCTGGAAAGGCTGTGTGTTGTTTTATGAAAATGCTGTTTAAGTGAATGTGTGAAATATCTGATTGTATAGATTCGAAGATGATCACTGCGGCAGTCAGAGGTGGTGTATTTGCCATGGTCTGATACTAGGATCCAGTCTAACATTCACCCTCAGGTCAAATTATAACAGAGAGTAATTAGTTTATTGCCAATGCAGACAATTTACAGATAGGAGCAAAGCAAAACATGTATTTTTCCTTTCCTGAATGCAGAAACCTATCAGAGAAAAAGACTATTTAACTGGCATGTACAGTGTAAACTGTCAGTCAGGAGAAAGAACAGTGGGCAACTTAGTAAGTGGCTCTTAGAGTGCAAAGACTACTGTTTTGGAGGGGGGATGGTAAAGCCAATTTCCAGCACAGATAGGTATTTGACTAGTTGAAGTTAATACACAGCAAGGTTCTTCAAGTTAAATCTGCTTGCCTTGCACAAATAGAAAATTCTCAGTAAAAATGTTTGGGAGATAGCCCCTTATGGGAGAGCTCCTGCAGTATTGGGGTCAGATGTAGTGGCTACAGGCTATTATTGTACAATGACAAAATTCTCAGTGAAAACATTTGAGAGTTGGTCCTTATGGCAGAGCTCCTGCAGTATCACGGTGAGATATACTGACCAGAGGCTATTGTACAAAGAGAAAATTCTGAGTGAAAATGTTTGGGAATTTATATATGTACTCAAATGACACTGTGCTGTTCATTTTTGATCAGAATAATGCCCGCTGCCCTTCCCTTTGTATGCCCAGCAAGAATGGGCACATTGTCCAGATTCAGTCTTACCAGCAACTGAGTGTCTGGTGCAATAGATGACTTCCACATTTCCGGAATCTACTCCCCTAGCAGCAGTTCTTTTCTCATTGCATTCCATGATTTAAGGGCTGTTTCATCCTTCCACCCCACCCTCAACCACTTTTTCCCGTTTTGCACATGGGTCGGGGTGTCACTTCAACAGTGACAATCATCTCGAGGGCAGTTATGACCCACATATTTTTCCTTCCTCTTCACTTCCTAAGAACAGGCTTCTAGACATCAAGAACAGACTCTTTAGGACTTAGGATTAAACAGAGATGAAACAGTCTAGATAGTTCTGTGAGTCTTTCTTTGATTCTTACCTTGTTCCCACTGTGCTCTACAGTGCTTAATGGGGTTTCCTTAACCCACAAAGTCTTAAATTGCTTCACAGACAAATCTACTATATTTTGTCAGTGTGGGACTTGTCATAATAATGCAATATGCTCCTTCATTTTGCTTATTCTTGAATGTTCTGCCTCGCATAACAGTGCAGCTGCCTTTTGTATTACCATAATGCAAGCAGCCTGCAGCTTTTTGCAGACTAGGATGGGACACATAACAATATATTACATTATTCTTGATTATTTTCAGCAGGGTACATTTTTAACATTTAGTCAAACAAGGCCCTGCTTTATAAAGTTGCATTAAATATCACTAACATTTTCACAGTCACTAAAATGATAGTGCAAACCTGATTGCCAGATTTATTTTATCTTATGTAATTAGGTATTGTTTGATAAAAATGCTGGACCACTAAAATAATGCTGGACCCCCAGTTTTCAGTACCTTGGATGCTGGAAAGACCAATGTGGTATGGATTCCATCACTACACCCAGTGCTTGGATTTATGTTTCCATACTGACACTGCTTGGATTTATGTTTCTAATCTGTACTGACACTTCTTGGATTTATGTTTCTGTACTGATACTGCACTCTGATGTGCAGGGGGTGCTGTCCTTCTGAGCTGACATTAGCTGCAAATTTTTGCCATCCCTAGCACTGCTTCCCGCCAAGTTCAAGCTGCTAATCAAACATAGACTGTCTGAGACATAATCAACTTTATCCTTGTACTCCATGAAACCAGACAAATCTACTCTTGCTTTTTGTTAGCCACTCTCTTTTCATCCTTAATCCAGCCTTTTTTAGTTATCTGGATCGGTAATGACTGAACTTCTTTCCTGCCATTCACTGAGGAATTCTGCTTTTTCATCCAAACCTACACCTTCTTTAAGGGCCTGTGCACTGGAGCAAATTATATAACTGCCCAATAGACCCTGTACTATAACTTGGTCCTTACCAATCTTTTTCCTGCATGTACTCTACCAGGCATTTCCACACCCCTGTGTAAGTCTAACCAAATTAGTTGTCTTCTCTGTCAGGCTTAATGGTACGACCCTACCACCAAATGAAGCAGTCTTTAATGATTTTCCAGGACAAACCTACATCAGCTAGTAGAAGATCTGCAAAAAATTCCAGCCATCTCCTACAAAAAGACCCAGCTGAGATGGCTGCCATATTTAGTCCCATGTTAATAAACTGTAAATAAAAAAAGGAAAATAATAAAAGGTTGTAAGAAATCTCCATCCCCTCCCTCAGAACCACATTAAGCCATGCTAGCAAGGAACTTAAGTGCTCTATCAAAAAAAGTAAACCAGAGTGCGACCGGAAGGTTGCTGTAGATACTAAATGAAACAACAAATCCTTCTTAATTTATGTCAAGAAATTAAGGAATAATGTGTAACAAGGCACTGAAATCATCCATGATAACACCATATTTTCCAATCCCAAGGATCTAACAAATATATTAGCAGATAAATTTAGTACGAACTGTTTGCATGTTCCTACATTGCGGCATCCACTATTCCTGAGAATTTAGTTTCCCCAGTATCACCTTGGAGCAAGCATTAGAATCCCTATCAAAGGCTAAAAGTAATATTTACATGGGTTCAGGCAACATACCAGGCTGCAGTCTTATCAATGCCATGTATGCAATATCTGAGACTTTATATAATGAACTGTTCAGCCTGAGCTTCATCAGATGAAGTCTGATTCTGCAGACGAAAACGCATGTATTAAGAGCATTAATGCTTTAGTGTAGCATGATTTACGTTTTATGTAGGCTACACACTAAAGTGCGCTAGCCGATTTACAGCATTTATAGCATTTACTGTCTGTTTTTTTCCTTGTCTCTGTAATAAAACAAAAAAAAAATCTCTTGTTTTCCTGCCTTACTGAACTAGAGTAGTCCAGTTTCAGAGTTGCTGATCCCTGGGCTTTGTTTTTAGTTCCTGTTACTGATTCATTGCCTTATTAGGGAGGAGGGAAGTTTCTTTGCTTACCAGTGGGAGTGGGAAGCACTGAGCAGCCTTTCTGTCCGATTTGGTGAAGTTTCAGCCAGAAACTAGTAGTCCATTGGTTGTTTTGGGCCAATTCCTAGCTCCTTTCAGCCCCCTGCTATACAACACGCTAAACACGCGTTTTCCAGCTTGTACCAACTCAGCACAGATCCTCGTGGTGGCCTGCAGGGTGATCCAAGCAGCAGAGAGCTAAA
Source organism: Protopterus annectens (assembly GCF_019279795.1). Taxonomy (NCBI): domain Eukaryota; kingdom Metazoa; phylum Chordata; order Ceratodontiformes; family Protopteridae; genus Protopterus; species Protopterus annectens. Next base: position 704,565,703 of record NC_056748.1, read on the forward strand.
AGAGTGACTTTCTACCAGATATAAGTATTTTTTGTGGCTTTCCCACTGTTATTTAAGCTAGCAACTGCATTTCGCCTGTTTTATTGCTACTTTAAGTGATTTCTGCATTTTACACTGTTTATTGCACTTTAAGTTACTAATTGTTGCAAATTGTTTCTGTAGGCTACACACTAAAGTGCACTAGCCGATTTACAGCAATTACTGTCTGTTTTTTTCCTTGTCTCTGTAATAAAACAAAAAAAAAATCTCTTGTTTTCCTACTGAACTAGAGTAGTCCAGTTTCAGAGTTGCTGATCCCTGGGCTTTGTTTTTAGTTCCTGTTACTGATCCATTGCCTTATTAGGAAGGAGGGAAGTTTCTTTGCTTACCAGTGGGAGTGGGAAGCACTGTTTGTCTGATTTGGTGAAGTTTCAGCCAGAAACTAGTAGACCATAGGTCGATTTGAGCCAATTCCTAGCTAGCTTCAGCCCCCTGCTATAAAACACGCTAAACGCGCGTAAGCGCCGAGTTACCACTGTTGCACACAAGAGCAGCGGCGGTTAAACAAGGTTAAACTATTTGGGCCATCTAAATTCCACTCTTCCAATTTTCCCTTAAAACTACCTTCCTCGAGCTGTACTGCTGATCTAACCAGCATATCCTATAACTGAAAAGTTCATCTCTACTTGATTCCCAAGTAGACTATTCTCTATCTGTAAAGCCTAGCACTTACTCCTACAGTACTTGCACCTTGATAAAGCACTCTTATTATAGATAGTACCCCACCAGCCTAAAACCCACTTCCCGGAGTCCTTTGAAAGTCTCTTTATCTACTACTTCTAGTATGTCGAGGGATCAGTTGCTAGTGTCCTCTCCAGCTCAACTGGTGAACCTGGGAATATTGAGGCAATGTTACAACTGCCTCATGTACACAGACAATCCTCTCCTTCTCCCACAAAACACAAATACATGCGAGAGATGCAACTATACGGCCAAACTGGAGGCTGAGCTCTCTCAACATAGGACTGGCAAGACCAGACAGGAGGAGAAGGTAACCACACACAATACATACCCAGTCACACATGGTACCATCACAACTTCAAATCATACACATACTCACACAAAGACATACTCGGAGGCTCTGATCAAAAATTTACCAAAACAGCAGAGGCCACCAAAGCAGACACCCAAACAACTACCACCTCACGACCCAACACATGCAACACATAGACCACACAGTCAGAGTGTCAAACAGTCACAGCCCTTAAGGCCAAACAAAATGCCAGACACACTTGTCATTGGTGATTCCATAGTCAGACACACTGACGTGTCGCTCACCAGACTGAGTAAAGAGAAGGTCACAGTAAGCTGCCTGTCAGGCGCTAGAATCCGCCACATAACGCAAGCACTCAGGTCTCTCAACAGCAGGTACAAGTACGACTCAGTCATTGTCCACGCTGGTGTCAACGACCTGAGACGTACCTCCTTGGACTACATGAAAAGGGACATCGAGGAGCTCTCTGATTATGTAGCCCAGGCAGGTATGACCCTGACCTTGAGCAGTATCCTACCTTCACCTAGAATGATGCCACAATACAGTGATAAGATGATCAGCTTTAATAATTGGCTTAAATTCTGGTGTCATTCAAAGGATCCAATGTCTGTCTGCCTGGGATGACATGCTGGACAAGCCACGCTGCTTCGCAAGGGGCTGTACCTGTCACCCTGGGCTTCGGATATTGGCAAAGGCTCTTGCCACCCCATAGTGCCTTTTTAGGCAAGGCTCAAATTCTAAACCTACCACCCTAGAACACCAAAAGGAAAAAACTAAGGGTAATGCTGCTCAATGCCAGAAGTCTCAATCTCAAGATGCACTCGAGGCCCTTCTCAATATGGAGAACATCGATGTCTGTGCTGTGACAGAAACCTGGTTCAAGGCTCCTGAGAGCACCCCAGCACTAACAGGTTTCACCTCATATCATGCTCCGCCCCAAAATCCGGACAACACCAAGAAAGGAGGGTGTCCATATTCATAAAGGACACCCACACCTCAAGGTTCATGATGCATCGGAGACCATCCAGGTGCAATTAACCATAGGCAAGACTGCTCTGCAATTTGTAGCATGTTACAGGCCACCCTCTCAAACTCAGGAACCTCACATGGCCTTCCTGAAAACATTGGAGGATAAATGTATCTCCAAACACCATCATACTAGGTGACTTTAACTACCCTAATATAGACTGGGAACACTACTCAAGCCCGAACACTCTAACCCAAAGATTCCTGGAGTTCATAAACTCAAATGCCATGGAACAACTAGTCACCATCCCCACAAGAGGAGAAAACATACTTGATCTCATCATCACGAACATGGGATCAAAATGTTCAACACCGAAGTATACCCCTCACTGGTGAGATCAGATCATAAACTAATCTCGCTGGAGGTCCTCATCCGCCCCACCTGAAACAAAAAGACCACAGTGAAAAACTTCTCAAAAGCCGATTTCACACTTCTAAAAACTAGTGTGGTCTCCTTTAAGGCCCCTGAGCCAGTGGTAAACATTACTCAAACCGCTGAATCACTTACACATGCCTTCTACCAGCACCTACAGGACTGCATGGATCAGGCAATCCCAAACAAAACTAAGACTCTCTGTACCAAAGGCAAGCGTCCAGTCTGGTGGACCCCAGCCATAAACAAGCTCTACAACAAAAGGAGGAAGCTACTACAAGATAGAGCAAAATCCTTGAAAGGTAAGACACCTTTGATCATTATAAGTAAAAACTAAGAGCTCTCATAAAATCATCCAAGGCAAATTTTGAGAGAAAAATCGCCAAGGACTCTAAAGAGAATCATAAGGCCTTCTTTAGCTATGTTAGAAACCTAGGAGGAAACTCCCAGATATGCTCAGAATTAGTTCAAAATGATGTGAAAATTACTGAACCTACACACATTGCCAACATACTGGCTGACAGGTTCAGTGCAAACTTCTCCCTCCCCAAAAGGAGAGATATCTATTCCAGAGGATTGTAGCCCCTCTAACATCTCCCACGCCCAGGTGAGAACTGCCCTCACTAAGGCAAAAACACAGCATCCATGGGACCGGATGGTGTCCCCGGCTGTGTGCTTCATGAACTCAATGAGGAATTAAACCCACAGTTAGGACAGCTGTTTAATCTTAGCCTCACCTCAGGATAGGAGTGGCGCACGGCGCTGTGGTCCCACTTCATGTGCCTCCACAGACCCTGGAAATTACCGCCCCATTAGCTTGACAAGCCTTATCTGCAAAGCCATGGAGAGGATCATAATGGAACTCATAAATAAAGACATAGGAACTTGCAGACTTTGGATCCAACTCAGTTTGGCTTTGTCAAAGGCAGATCCTGCCTCTTAAACTTGGTTGACTTTTTCGAGACAGTCACCAAGGCCATTGATGAGGAAAGGCAGTCCATACAGCCTACCTCGACCTGGCAAAGGCCTTGACACAATACCCCACTCAGGTATCATCGAAAAACTCATCAGCTTGAATGTAAACCCATACATCACAAGATGGGTTGCAAACTGGCTAAGTGACAGAACCCACAGGGTCAGAGTTGCTGGAGCCATGTCAGACTCAAAGCCTGTCACAAGTGGTGTCCCACAGGGCTCAGTCCTGGGTCCACTCTTGTTCGGCATCTACTTTTCTGAAGTACAAGCAAACACAGGAGGGTTATGGCTGACAAAGTTTGCAGATGACTGCAAACTGGGCGCCATAGTCTGACACAGATATCCTCCAGAAGGGCCTCACAGAAATGGATAACTGGTGCCAGAGCCATGGCCTGAAGTTAAAATGCATAGTCATACCCTTTGGGAAAAACAAGGCTACCCCTAGCTACCATATAGGTGGCAATCCACTGAGCACAGAAAAAGTCATCAGAGATCTGGGGACCCAGGTTGACAGTAGCCTTCGTTTGACACTCATGTTGCTAAAGTAGTTAGGAAAACCTTCTATATCACCCACCTGATCATGAAGGGATTCACATCTAGATCAAGGGAGGTCATCGTCCCCCTGTACTCATCACTTATTAGACCTATGATTGAGTACAATGCCCGTCGAATGTATCTGACCAGACACCTGCTGCAGCTTGAAAGCCCCCAAAGTTCCTCACCAAAAGGATAAAGGGTCTCAAAAATATGTCTTATGCTGCCCGACTGAAAGAACTCCAGCTCTATTCAGTCTCATACCGCTTGCTCAGAGGTGACCTGTGCCTGACATATAAGGCCATGTCAAACCCAGATTTGATGAATATGCTTCACCTCAAAATCTAGATCCCTCAGAACCACAAGGGCGGAGACTTAAACCTTGACACGGTTATAAATAGAACGTGCTGGAGGGACAGATTCATCACCCAGAGACTCCCTATGCTGTGGAACAAAATACATGTGAGGCAGAGCACCTCTCTGGTCTTGTTCAAGAGGAATCTTGACCAATGGATGGGAGATTGCAGATATACCCCAGGGATTACTTCAGCGTCACTGCTTGACAGAGGCACAGCAAAATGATAGGCATAGTTTTTATTCAAACTAAAGGGGTGGCGAAAGCCACATAACTATGGGCTAGGCTTATAAATGCCCTTGGGCAGATAGCCTAGTATTAACCTATGAACCTATGAACCTATGAACCTATGTTTGAGTTCAACGTGGTTTGAATAAAACAGTGGTTTGAGGCAACAATATCCGCTCTGCACTCTTCTTTTTGGATTTGTTGACGTTTAAGGCTGGAAGAATGTGTTATCTCTTGGTGTGGCAGCTTGTTTTTTTTTTATCTGTTTGCTCTCCATTCTTTTCCTGGCTGCTGCCTCACTGAAAGGGAGGAAATTTAGGCTTGAAGTTGCAAAGTGAAGCTTTGCTTCAAGTGCATTGCGTGCCTCTGGTATACAGTACATAGACACACTAATGGAAACAGACGTTCCCAGGTTGCTATGGTAATGGAGACAGAGTAATGATAATGCGTAATGGCTTTGAGGAGCCTCTGAGATGATTCTTGGCAATGTTTTTGTTTTTTAAAAAGAAAAAATTATAAAAGGTCTGTTTTAAACTGCATGTTCACATATTGATGGTCTCCCAACACTTTATTTAGCTCATTAAGTTGATTCTTGATTAAAAAACAAAAATAATAAGCACAGTTTTATATTTATAATGTATTTTGGTCCAAACACATTAAGGACTTATATAAGAGTGGAAGTCTGAGTTATTGTGAAAGACTAAGAACCCTTGGTCTTGTGCAGAATCCTTTGCAATGGTCTGGGAGGTGTGCTTGGTCAGATGTGTTGGCCATATGGGGATAGCTGATTATAGGGGTATTTGGGGTTGCCAGGAAGTGCTAAAGAGTCATCAGATTTCCTTCATGAAAATATCTGTGGGAATGGAAGCTGTGTTGAGTGGTTCATAGACAGAGTGGCCACTGCATGGAACAGGCTGGTAAAATAGAACAGGACAGATATTGGTTTGAATATTTTAAGAACAGCCTGGAAACACACCATTTGAACTAGTGAATGGTATTCTGGCAAAACTGGATAGTTATTGTTCTCTGTGCTTGAAGTACTGATATGTGTGCATGTAAGGATGGAAATATAACAAATAAGAAACTAGCAGAGTCTCATAATTTAAAGTCAATGAACTGTATAAACATGCTTGGAAAGAGTTAATAATAAGAAAGCATTACAGCTTGTGGTCTCTCAAATAACTAAGCAACAGCCAAAAAAAAAAAACCCACACACAATAGTTATATAATGTATGATTCTAGTAAATCTAGACATAACATATATAATCGTCATATAAGATGAAGAATTCTGCTAAATTTAGATATTAAAGACAGGATTTAATAACATGGGCTTGTGTATAATAACACTACTGTCTTAAATTGTCATAAGTGACATACACTACATTGAACATTGAGGGGAAGCATGATGATTTATTATATATTTCTTATATAAGTAAATATGCATAACAAGTCATGTAATTCCTTTAACTTGCATTGTAGTTTTTGTAACCCATCTTGACCATATATAATACTTAAGCAGTTACCAAGGTAATTAATGTTTATACATGACATCAAACTGACAAAGTTGTTCAAGAGAAACAATAGAATCCTGAACTTGAAATGTCACAGAATGTAACAATCATATTCTGAACAAATAGTATTAAATTGACAATAAACAGTTTAATAACATGGGCTTGTGTATAATAACACTAATGTTTTAACTTGTCATAAATGACATACATTATATTGAACATCAAGAGGAAGCATGATGATTTTCTCATATAAGTAAATGCGCATAAAAAGTCATATAATTGCTTTAACTTGAATTGTGGGTTTGTAACTCATCTTGACCATACATAATACTTAAGCTGTTACCAAGGTAACTAATGTTTTATACATGACATCAAACTGACAAAGTTGTTCAAGGGAAACAACAGAAGCCTGAACTAGAACTGTCACAGAATGTAACAATCACATTCTGAATAAATAGTATTAAATTGACAATAATCACTCAGTTTAACCCTTGCTGATTATACAAAATAGAATGTCGCCATTTAAATCTAAAAACTTGAAGTATATACCATAAAATGGCAATTTATGAATATGGAAAGGGAACATGTAATCATTAATCACAATAAGTGAATTTGTTGTTCTTAACCTATAATTTCACTCATTTTATAGTAAGAAATGACAGATATGAAAATCCTTGTGTGTAGGAAATGGGGGGAAGAGGGATGCACTGATAATTAAAATGCACTAACTTTCATCAATGTTCACATAAAACAAACTTGATGCTTTAAGTAAATTAGCAACAAACAAAGTGATTACTTAAATGCTGGCAAACAATGAAATATAAGTTCTGATATATCCAGTAAAATACATTGTATTATAAACATTAGGTATAAATATTATTACTATCTATGTATATTAAGTAATAAGTTGTGAAAGACTTCATCAATAAGGGTGAATATGTTAAATGACTGTGCTATAATCTTTTACTGTGGTTTTATATATGATACATCCTACTTTACTATGATTGAATTGCTTGTCATCTATCTTTCATTTAAATATTAATTGCTTATACAATAAGTAGACATTCATATTGTATTAGAATTCTGTCTAATTTACAATAGTACTATATCTGTTCAAAATAATATAAATATTGCTTATTCCTATTAGAAATATTCTCCATATGATAATTCAATTTATGGAGCTCAGATGTTCTGGATTGTCAAGGTATGAGTGATAATCTGATGTATTTAGATTTATCCATCAGATTAGGAATGGTTTTCATTCCATGTCTAGTGTGGATCTTAGTTTTGTTAACATTATTAATTTAAATTTGTTATTTCACAAAAACATTTTTAGTATGCCTGACCAAAACATTACTTTACTGGTAAACACTCAAAGTATAAAACTGATAATTTCCTTTAAACGCTCAAACATATACTTTATAGTTATCAAAGGAAAATGTTTAATAGTCACAATAAAACAAAAAATACATAATCTAAATAACCTAAGATGGATTTAACTTTATTATCTTTAAATACCAATGGCTTAAACAAGCCTAGCAAGAGATCAAATCTACTGAAATATTTAAAATTGAACAAAGCACAAATTGTCTTCCTTCAAGGAACTCATTTCAAAACAAATGACAATTAGAAATGGAATCCTAAGGAATATATGATACTGACAACCTTCAAACACTGGACCCCACCCAGTTTGGGTTTGTGAAGGGCCGATCTTGTCTCCTGAATCTGATTGACTTGTTCAAATCAGTCTCCAGAGCTATGGACGAGGGTAAGGCAGTTCACACAGCTTATCTGGACCTCGCCAAGGCCTTCGGCACCATCCCCCACTCTGGAATCATAGATAAACTCACTAAGCTGGGCATAAATCCCTACGTCACTTGATTGGTTGCCAACTGGCTTACTGACAGAACTAAGACTGTAAAAGTTGCCGACTCCAAATCCAGCTCCAGACAAGTGACAAGTGGAGTACCTCAGGGTTCAGTCCTGGGACCACTCTTGTTTGGCATCTACTTCTCTGAAGTACAGGCCAACACTAAGGGACTCTGGCTAACAAAGTTCACAGATGACTGCAAACTGGGAGCCATTATTGAATCCCCAAATGATGTGGATATTCTACAAAAGGGCCTTACAGAAACAGATGCCTGGTGCCAGAGCCATGGGATCAAGCTTAATGCCAAGAAATGTATAGTTATCCCCTTTGGAAAAAAACATGTACCCATGAATTGCCACATAGGTGGCAGGACACTAAACATCAAAAGTGTGATGACAGACTTAGGGACACAGGTGGACAGCGGTCTCACTTTCGATAACCACATCGCCACAACAGTCAGGAAATCCTTCTGTGTGGCACACCTCATCACTAAGGGCTTTTATCCATAAAAAAGGAAGTCATTGTCTCACTGTACTCATCCCTCATTAGACCCATTATAGAGTATAATGCCCCATTTGGTATGTACCTCACAAGACATCTGCAACAGCTGGAAAGGCCACAGAAATATCTCACTAAAAGAATCACAGGCCTAAAGCAGATGCCATATGCTGACCATCTAAAAAAGCTCCAGCTATATTCTGTGGCATATTGTCTACTCAGAGGTGATCTCTGCATAACATACAAGGCCATGTCAAACCCTGAGCTGTTGGACATGCTCCACTTAAAGAAATCCCAATCCCTCAGAGCCACACACTCTAGGGATCTAAACCTTGTCATCACAATGAACAAAACATGCTGGAGGGATAGTTACCTGACCCAGAGACTCCCCATACTCTGGAATAGACTGCCCATACATGTCAAGCAGAGCACCTCATTGGCCCTCTTCAAAAGGAACCTTGATGATTGGATGGGAGATAGGAAGTTCACCCCGGGGATCATGTCAGTCGCCCTGCTAGACAGGGGTCCAGAGAAGTAAATATTGTGGGAAGAAATATCCAAGGAATTGTTATGGCTAGGCTTGCATAGGCCCTAGGGCCGATAGCCTAGTACCAACCTATGAACCTATTGTGCAATCCACTTATAAGACAAAGACAAAAGAGGTAACAATTTTATGGAAAACAAATGTCATTAACCCAAAAATCATTTATAAGTATGAAGATAAAGAAGGCCTTATGGCATTAGTAATAGTTAAATATAATAACAGAATATTGGCCCTAGCCAGTCTGTACTGGTTCCCAGGCACTGGAACAGGAACTGTTAAAAAACATTTGGACTTCATTTCCAATCATTTTAAATGCAACGTAATATTAGGAGGAGATTTTACCTGTATATTTGATATTTCTGAAACTACAAATAAAAGACCGCTGCGTGCATCTACTGTATCAATAGCTTTAAACAAGTGGGTAGAATCATTTCATCTCGTAGATACTTTCAAATTTAAAGACGATAGATCTTTGCTGTTTTCCCATCAAGATCACAGATGTGCTACCCAAACTAGAATAGATAAAATATTTGCTGCCCATGACTTACTCTCTAAAATCATTCAGTTCTCAAACACTCCCTGCCAGTGGTGGCTGGTGACTTCAAATCGAAGGGGAGCTGCAGGAGACAGCTGAATTGGTGGGGCCAATGGGAAGGGGTGTGGTCAAATAGAAAAGGGAGGAGCTATGCTTAAAACCACAAAAACTGGAACTTTAATTAAATCACTGCCCTGGGTGCCAAACTGTCATTATGAGAGTCCAATCAAGACAAAATGAAGTGTAGAAGAAAAAAAAATATTTCAATGCATTGGCTGCATGACAGCTTACTTAATATCTAGATGGAAACAAAAAGGTTGTGAGGCATGAAAAAATAAATTACTTTTAAATACATTACTGGATTGCCAGTCAAAATCAAGTACAGGACAAACAAGCAGAACTCATCTCAAACCACTTCTTGCACTGCAGTTCTAATTATAATTTATATTCATCTTTATAAAAACTACCAAGTAACATGCTGAAAGTAGCAATGATACCCCACTTGTAAAAATGTTTCTTATCCAAAAAAAAGACCTGCTGCCTGACAACTATCTACTTCTTTCATTGGGAAAACATGATCAAAGTAAAAAATGAACAGAAAACAAGAAACAAGCTTAAGATAAATTGCTTAAAGGATTACTGCACAAGTCATGGACCACACATGATAGATTGGCATTCTGTTTAGTTTATGGGTAAAGCCTGCAAAGATGATGGCAAGGCTCCAACAAAGGTAATGAGCTTCTTAAAATACTGTAATCCTGTCCTTTATTACAAATACTGTCATATGCATTTCAATACCCAAGGCTTATACGTTATCTAGTTATGTAAGTATTCTCTGCATGGCAACAACAACAAGGCTTTCAATGTTGGTAATTCTTTAACAGTAAGCTTACTTGCATCTTACAATCTCAGACAAGCTTACCTGATGGTCATGAAATCATTGCCACTTAAACACAGAACAACAGGCACTTTCTGAATAATAAGAAGCATAATTAACCGTATAAAAATATGACAGAAAACCAGAACATTCTGCAAAATAAAGCAAGACAGATGAAAAGCCACTGTAGTATTTGTGTCTACCTTGGATGGGGGGGGGTACTCTGCACACTTACACTGCATAACTGCTCCTTGCCTTACTTGGACACATCCAGAGTCACTACATGGGAGAGTGGGGTGCAACAAGTATGTCACAACTTGAAATGCCTCTGACTGACTGCAATGGCCCTGACACATTTGTCATACCTCCCAACCTCAGAGCAAGAAATCTGGACAAAGTCAGGCCCAAAATAAGGACAATATTTAAATATTGCTCTTATAAACTTTCTAATAGAATAGTAGGCCTTGCATTAGTGTGAATTTTCTGAAGGTTATGAAATCTGAAACTGAAATGTCTGTCATTATTTTCTTACTTCAGTCTTTAATGATTTGTCACTAATTTGCCAGAAAATCACAATTTTATGAAAAATGGACCAAAAATGTAATGCAAAAATATAAAATAACCACACAATACAGCTGGGAACCTGTCAAAGAAGGGACACTTTTTAATATTAGCACTGTTAGCTTGTGCAAACAATTTAACATGCATTTCTGAAATAAAAGTAATCTATAAATCTGATTATTACAGTTATTTATTAATTGTAAACCCTCCATGTTTTCTTCCAAAATTGATATTTTGCGGAGGGATTAGAGGGAGAGCAACATTTTGAGCCATAATCAGGGACAGTTGAGAGGTTTGGATATGCCCAGTTCTATAAAGCAATTTGCACGTACCTCTCAACCTGTTAACGCAGGAAATCTGGACAAGGCCAAATATATTGGGGGAGCATATAAACAGTACTAAAAATTGCTCTTATATAAACTTAGTTGATAGAATAGGTCTTGCTTTAGCATGGATTTTTTTGAAGGTTATGAAATCTAAAACTCAATGTCTGTCATTATTTAATGACTTACTTCCTAAATGATTTACCAGAAAACCACAAATTTTATGAGGAACAAACCAAAAAGAATAAGCAAAAATCTATTCATTCTGTAAAAATCTGGACAGTTGAGAGGTATAGTTCACCTGTGCCGGGGCTGTCCGAGTTTGCCATCCTCCCCATCCCCTCACAAAATCATGGTTGAATGGAGCCACCCCCTGCAGCCATTCCAATGCCCCATTACTTGGCTATTTCACCCCATTTACCATAAACACTGCAATGTGCATACTGCTTTACTTCTGTGATGATTTTGATTTTATTTTTAAGTTTTATTTTATATTTTACAGCACAAACACTAAAACATCTGCTAAACAAAGCAATGCAGTCTCACAATGAAAACAGACAGCATTAAAACTCTACTCTTGAAACTCATATTCATTGAAACAGCAGTGAAATCCACATTCAAAGAAAATACATTTGAGTTGTATAATGATTAACTTTGGGCTATTTTCAAATGATAGGCCCCTTGCACACAAAACATACATGTTGTGTGATACACCTTCCTGATTGTATTAAATTATATTCCTTGTATAATACAGTACAGTTGTTAGAGGGTGTTTTAAATTTATTGTTTTGAACATTTTTCCAGTAAACAATGAAACAAAATGCATGCACCAATAAAGACAAAACTGCCCAATTGAGAACATTTCCATTATAAAAAAGTCTACTCAAACTTATACAATACACCAATATCAGTAAATATGCACAATCTCTGCAGAAGTAAGTTATCTAATTCCACATTAAAGCAATCTGTAACTAATAAAGAGGTTCCTGCTAGTCAGTATCTTTGCCAAAGAGGACATTCTTAGTATGGCAGCATCCACCCCCTTGGGAGAGTAGAACCCACAGCCTTCTGCATCAAAAGCAAGTACATAACCTGTTGTGCTATTAGCAATGCAAGCAGACTCAGCATAAGCAGCACTAAACTTCTCTTCCCCTGCAGCTCTCAGCTTCATGTAAAATATACTCAATACTCAACTGTATCTCAACTTCGCAGCACAAGAAATCTGGAAAAAGCCAAAATTTATTGGGGGGGCAAAAGCCCAAAAACCAGGGACACAAACATTGCTTGTATAATCTTGGAAAGTTGGTAGAATAAAATGCTGTATTTCCACCATACATTTTACTGCCCAGTTTTGAACCCAGATCCCTGTGCAAAACAATCAGAACAACATACCACTATGCCAGATCAGCTGCTTTGTTAAAGAGAGAAAGACTGAAACTTAAATGGCTATCATTTAGTGAATCCAGTTCTCACCATAGATGTCAACCTCTTAGCACAAAACACCTGGACAAACCCAGTAATGGGGGAATACAGCCCTCAAACATATCCAGTGAATTCAGTTCTTGCCAAGGCTCTAAACCTTAGCACAAAAATCCAGGACGAAGCCAATAATGGGGGAATACAGTCACAAAAATAGAGACATATTTCAAATATTCATCTTATAAACTTAGAGAATTGCTAGAATAAAAGGTTTTGTGTTACTATGTACTTTCTGAAGAATATGAAGTCTGAAATTCAAATGCCTGTCAATTTTATTTATTTAACATTTGTTAACCAGGAAAGTCTGACGGTACAAAAAACAATTTTCAGCAGAGGCCCAGGGAGAAATACTACAGACACATGTCTTTGTAACATGGGAGAACACCAGATCAAACCCACACAAATGCAGGGAGGAGATGCAGACTCCACACAGAAGGCACCTCAGCCAAGAATCAAACCAGAAAACCTCTAGCTGTGAGGCAACAATGCTACCACTGCACCATGAAAGCAAACCCACACAAACACAGAGAGGACATGCAGACTCCACACAGAAGGCACCCTAGCCAAGAAGCAAACCTGAGAACCTGCAGCTGTGAGGCAACAATGCTACCACTGTACCATCAAATATCTCAGAATTTAAGTATTCAAAAACCACAGATGTTAAGAGGAACAGAACAGAACAAAATATGAGGCAAAAAGCTGCAAAATTTCACAAATGGTGGTGGGTAGGGAATTCAGGCTTTTGTTACCTGTATTCAAGGTACAGGGTTCAAGTCTGAACTCTAACCAATACCAGGTTACATGTTCTCTCTAGCCACTGCAACTGGGGTCACACACACACACACACACACACACACACACACACACACACACACACACACACACACACACACACACACACATGATCTGTTCAAATAAACCCTACGTGCCATTCAAATAAACCAGCCAGCATAATCCACCTGAAGTGAAGTCATGATCCATACACACCCTACCTGCCATCCACGATCTGTTCAAATAAACCAGCCAGCAAAATCCACCTGAAGTGAAAACATAATCCACCCGAAGCCACGATCCCACACATCCTTCCCAGCCTTCAAATAATCCATCCAGTCAATCCCTGACATTGACGGTCCTGTGAGAGACAGCATGTCCTTCAAATAATCCATCCAGCCAATCCCTGATGTCGATGGTCCTGCAACAGAGAACACGTCCTTCCCAGCCTGCGGACATAGCAGTCCAATCCCTTTCCAGTCTATGCAGTTACAACTGCATAGACTTCTGGGGATATCTGGAGTGAAATGTTGAGCAGTCAATTCAGACTGCTGGTGAGACAGTCTGGGATTTTGTGCACATGCTCCAGACTGGTTCAGCAGCAGTCTGACATCGGGAAAATGAGCGAGTGCGCATGCGCGATTTTCGAGACTCACTTTTTTATTTTATTTTCTTTTAGTTATTTTCTTTTCTTTTTTCATTTTACTTTTTATTTTACAGCTGGGAGGGCTGCAGTCCTGCATCCAATAGCACGAGCCGTCCCTGCTCCCTGCCCCTTTTCAGACCACAATTCATTGATACTAAAACTTCAAAATGGGTACAAACCATTAAACTTTAACTCCAGAATTCCAGCATATATAACTAAAATTAAAAGAGTTCAAACTTTGGTTATTATCTGAATTACAGTTCTTCTTAGATATTAATGACACCACAGAGATAAATAAAATAATGATATGAGACTCATTAAAAGCTTACATATATGGTAAAACCCTAACTTGGTTTAAAAAATCAGAGAATGGGATTCTGAATTATTAGATCTACAATCCAAACTTTTGTCAGTAAAAGCTGAAAAAATCAAAATCATTTGGAGATGAAAAACAAAGCAGAAGTATTAAACAATAAATACAATGAAATTCTAACACATAAAACTAGTTTATGGTAAAACCCTAACTTGGTATAAAAAAAATCAGAGAATGGGATTCTGAATTATTAGATCTACAATCAAAACTTTTGTCAGTAAAAGCTGAAAAAAATCAAAATCATTTGGAGATGAAAAAATTAAAACTAGATATGCAAGCACCCATATCCTACAAAGAAATGACAGATACAATAAAAGAGTGTAAAAATAATAAAGCTCCAGTATAGATGGCATAATTATGGAAATATATAAACTTTTTCCTTCCAAGACACTATCCCTCTTCCATAAAACTCTATTAGAAATTCAGTCACAAGCTTTAATACCACCTTCTTGGAGATATTCCTTAATCACATCAATCCTAAAGGAAAACAAATCCCCAGACCTCTGTACCTCATGTAGACCTATGTCATTATTAAATAATGACTATAAGATATTTATGGCAATATTAACTAACAGAATGAAAATACCACTATCCAAAACAATAAATAATGATCAAACTGGATATATATATATATATATATATATATATATATATATATATATATATCATAGACACAAACATGACAATATTAAAATGATAATTTCTCTTATAGATTATGCTAATAAAGAGAATAAAGAAACACTCATAATTGGCTTAGATATAGAGAAAGCCTTTGATTCCCTAAATTGGGACTATTTATTCAAAATCCTAATGCTATTTGTATTTTCTGCATCCTTTGCTCATCTCCTAAAGAATATATATACAAATAATTTACCATATGTCAAGTTAGGTCCTTTTACCTCTGAATCTATACATATAACAAAAGGCATTCAATAAGGATGTCCCATGTCACTGATTCTATTTACTCTGGCTATTGAAATATTGGCAGATTCAATTCGTAACAATATAAAAATCAAAGGAATAGATGTTTATGAACAATACAATTCTAACGTAATGCTATTTGCTGATGACATATTATTAACATTATCTAATACAAAAGAGACATTAGAAGAATTATATATATTAATTGACAACATTCACATGACTTCAGGGCTCCATTTTAGTAAATCAAAATCAAAATTTTTATTTTTTAAATAAAAAAAAAGAACTGCAGGCTAAGTGGGATTACATCATAGGCAAACATGAATCTACCTTAAAATATCTAGGAATTGAGTTATGCAATGATAATAATGAATTAGTCTTAAAAAAAACTACAATAATATCATCAATACAATTAAAATCTTTGTGGAAAAATGGAGCAAAATAATATTAACATTTGAAGGTAGACTACAGGTAATAAAAATGGTTATACTGCCCAAGATCCTATATATTGCCTTGTTAATACAACTGTTACCAGAAAGGAATATACTTAAAGAAATAAATTAATGCCTAATAAAATGTTCATGGTTTCCTAAAAGAAACAGAATAATTTTAATACATCATATCAGACCATGGAAACAGGGAGGATTAAACTTTCTTGATATAGAAACATATATAAAAGCATTGATATCTAAAACAATAGATTGGATAAGTCCAAATTACTCTGCAAATTGGAAAGAATTACTAACTGTAATATCAATAAATGAATTTGCTTTACAAAAAAAAATTCAAATAACAGATAAAAGCAATTTGCCATGGCACATATCATGTATTAGTATGCAATATTCTTCTTCTTTCAGCTTTTTCCCGGTTAGGGGTTGCCACAGCGGGGCACCTGTCCACTCATGATTGGCAGTGGAGTTTTATGGTGTTGAGTTGCCAGCCCGGTGCCCAACCTTCCACAGAAGGCACACACACTCATGCACTCACACCTAGGGCCAATTTAGAGTACCAATCCACCTACAGCATGTTTTTGGGATGTGGGAGAAAACTGGAGCACCCGGAGGAAACCCATGCGACCACAGGGAGGACATGCAGACTCTGCACAGAAGGAATCCCAGCCGAGGATTGAATCGGAGAACCTCTTTCTGTGAGGTGACAACGCTAACCGCTGCACCACTGCGGCCGCCCATGTATTAGTATGCAATATAACATAACTAAATCCACTAAAACCCATTTGATTAATTATTACATTGACTCATTTAAGAAAATTATTAATGCAAATACAGATTTAAAAATCTGGTTTGATCTTTTAACACCATTTATAGTCACAAAGAACTTTCCACATAAAATATATAGAGAAATTATTAATTCTTGGGAACAGAAAGGATTTGTTTGTTGGCTCCAATGTATCAAAGAACTAAACATTTTAGATATACAAGTAATAAAAACAACATACAAACTTCCACAACAGGACTGGCTAACTTTACAGAGTATTCTGTCATATTTGCAAGATTTAAGTAGAATAATTAACAATTCTTCATTTAAAGAAATACGTAAATTTATAAAATACATATATGAAATCATATATAATGAGTTTGACATGGGAAACAGTATTTCAAAATTTTGCAAAATATTGGTAAACTATAAAACAACACCCAAAACCTCATATTGGAAATATATAACAAAAGGACACTCAGTACAGTTAACTGAAGATGTTAAAACAAATATCTTATTATCAATAAAATATACATCCTTTACACAATACTGGAAAGTTTTTAATTGGAAATGCTTACACAGGGCATTCTTAACCCCAGATAGAATCAGTAAAATTAGTTCTTCCATAAAAGGAATATTGGAGATGTGAGCAAGTACACAGTGTAGATTGGAACCACATTTTCTTTGATTGTGTTAAAATGAAGCCATTTTGGTATTAATAACTTTCTACAAACTTTATTTAATGAATCATTTTATTTAACTAAAGCTCTTATATTATTAAATGTGAATGAAGGTCCTCATTTGAATAGGTCAAACATGTATCTAGTATGGACTATACTTGCAATTTCAAGGAAGTGTATAACAAGAAGATGGAATACAAATACAATACCAACTTTGGAAGACTTCTACAGTCTACTGAAGACCACAGCATTATTGGAAATTAAAATTAAAGAACTAAGAATTTATCCAAAGCCATTTATCAACATCCCTTGGGGAAAAGTCTTATCCTTGATTGGCACTATACACTAATTGATCAGACACTCTGATAATGGATTGGACATACTTATAAAGTAACTGTATACATTAAAATCTGTTATAATGTCAGGCTAATGTAAATAGTGTACATAGTTATTTAAGATGTTATGTATAAATACTATGGAATTAATTCAAATGTATTTGAAAATAAAAAAAAATTTTGAGAAAAAAAAAGATGATACCATGTAAAAAATACTTGATGATTTTTACCAGTGTTTCTTTCTTTTACATATGACAGTGATGCTTCAGAAGGTTTTTGACAAATGCTATTGATTTACGTGCACTCATTTTAAGATCATTGTGTTTCATGGGAGCTGGTTGCCTGCCTGCTTTTTGCAGAACTTTTACCAATTGCAATATGTGGTACAGATGCATGAAATAAGTGACTACTTGCTCAAAGCGATGTCACTTTAAACTGCACTTCAACTTTTTAAAGTGCCCTCAGACTCTGAAGACAAATGATATCACAGATTAGCATGGGTTTTATTAAGCAGTCAAGAAGTAGGTGGAAAGTAATGAGCTGATATCACAGGATTATCTTAAGTCTTTTACCACATGTGATAGATAGTGGGACAGTTGGGAATGCTTGTGGTCCTGGAAATCCATGGGAGGTATTTGTGATGGAAGACATACCGATGGCCATTAATTGGAAAGAGGTCTGGGATAGTCAAGTGATGGATTACAAATGTCAAACACTGCACTGTGATAGAAGCTATAGGGCACAAAAAAGGCATAGTTATGACATGGCAGGTCAGCTGTGAGACCTCATTAGAGCACTTTGCCCATTTTTGGAAGCAGATTTCTGTTAGGACAGTTGACAACAGGGGACCATTTCAAAGAGGGAAAAGAATGATCTTGTGTTATAAAAACCATTTAAATGAGTATGTTATATGTGACCTAATCTTAGAAGACAGAATGCAATATGCTTAGTAATTAGAGAGTCAAGTAATAAAACTCTAAGACAGCAAATCCAGGCAGTGATGATTAGTTTAGCCATATAAAATCACGTGGTTATTAATTTCTCACTTTAATCCACATAGTGCAGTACATTACATTTTAACTTCAGTTTGGAGCATTCTACAATCTCAGCTAATTCTGAGTCTGTGGTATAATCATTAAGTCATATTCCCTGAGATTAAGGAATGCACACCTCTGAAACTAAGACATACCATCATATATTACACTGCACATTTGATTTTGGGACAACATCCTTTATACAGGATCCTTTAATCCACTAATCTATGTACTACATAACTCCTTGTTAGGATTTTGAAGTCATGTGTTTAGTAATGCATACCTCGGTCCTGTGAGTGCTGATTTATCTCACGGCTTTATGTTAACCATTTACTACAAATCGTGTCACTTCAGTGCTGATTCCCTGGAAAGAGAAGCAGTAAGGAAGAAATGACTGCAAATGTAATCTTGTGGAGACCTAAACAGGGTACTGGAGGAGAAAATAGCAGTGCACAGAGACTATGTTGTGAGGGATAAAGCATGAATAGTTATAATAAAGTAGGCTAAGTGTTTACTTGAAGAAACATTTGATTACTTTAGGACAGCACATTAACTCCTGTACATATGCATTTATGCATAGAATTGACTCTCAGCATAGACAGTGAAACATGAATGTAATGGGTTTGGGGAGAAGTAAATATTACAAAACCGAGGCAGACGGGCATTTAATAATAAGGAAAATAAAGTGGTTTTGCCCATAAAGATGGATTGCTAGCTTCCAAAGTAAGGACTGAAAACATGTTCGCTCATTAAGATTGCTGTTTCTGATGCCATTTTGTATGCAGCCATGAAACTTGACTCACCTGCATTTCTTGAACAGAAACCATTAATTATTAATATAGATAGATATGCATTATAATATGCAGAATTCTAAAAAGCAGTTTTGGTTCACTGAAGCATACACATTCAAAAAATGCAGGCTAAAACAATATAGTGGACTTTTGTTGTGCAGCCTGTTGCTCTGCCAAGGACCTAAGGCTGGCTGTGGATGTTTTTGTACATATATGTAGAGATGATATATAGTAAAACTGATGCTAATGCCTAATTACCCGCCTTTCAGACAAATAGCTAAAACCTAGAATGTACTAGAAAGTTCTCAAAGTGAGACCTTATCATGGTCATTACGTGTAATTGTAAATTATTGCTGAATTCTTTTCTGTCTAGCTAACTATGATAACGATTTACATTATTATTTCTCAGACAAAAGCTGGTGAGCAGAATTTTTGCATGTTCTGTAGTAACTGTAGTTTGGAATTTAAGAAAACTGTTAAGTCAGCAACTGAGTATCTCGCACTTACGTTCATATCACGGGTCAGTCACAACATTTTTGTACCAGCCATAGTAATGTAGACAATGAATGAAACAGTTTGTATGAATAAATATATATATGATTAGAATCAAAAGGTAAAATACTCATTTGGCAGAAAAGTCTGTGTGGGCGCAAAAACCGAGTGACTGGACTAATGAGGGAGCACTCATTTGTGTGGATTTAATATGGCTGAATTCCATTTTTATATAGTGTAGTTAAGATGTTTGAAACTGTGGTAGTTGTGAAGATTACATTATAGTGATTAGTGTGCATATGTGAGTGTTCATGGGCTAGGCTTACGGTAATGGCTACATATAGTGCTGTGTCTGTCTGGTGTTGAGTGTGTTTTGTGTCCTTTTGTCTTGTTTAGTGGTACTGTTAGGAAAAGGGTTTAGAAATGTAATACACAGTTGGAATAGGGGAGGATTAGGGTTAGCACATATGAGTAAGTCAGCGCACCCTTTCCATAACAAAACTACTAAACAAAGCGCATAGACACAGATAAGAAAACACAAATGCATCACACACACACACACACACACACACACACACACACACACACACACACACACACACACCTAAATCCCAATGCCAAAACATTTGTTACAAATTAAAGTTTTAGCACTGGGTCCCAATTCATTTTACCTGACATATTATTTTCAGCACTTTGACAATTGCTGCCCACAACATTCAAACCATTCAACCAACCCTGACAGCAAAAACTAGTGAACAAATCAAAAGTGCATGTGAGCATTTTGCTTGCAGCTGTGGTCATCAGTAGGAAGTGCTGAGCCCAAGTAGAAGAAAATGCACCATTAATGCTTGACATGCATAAAGAGTTGTTTGGAATCTTGTTGCCTCCTGCTTGACTGAACGATCCCCATTTATCTTGCATCCTCACTGTACATTGTCTTTGTTTTTTCATCACCACTTCACAGAGGAGGATAGACATAATTTTTTATTTTTATTTATTTAACATTTGTTGATTGGGAATGTCCAACTAGGTTCCACAGAGCCTGTTTTCAGCGGAGGCCCGGGGACAAATGCTCCATTTTCACTGGCAATATTCTTGTACTCCTTAGACAAGTATACTTCTCACTGGTTTCAGTATGTAATTTCATACGTCCAGTACAGATATACCTCTGAAAAGTAAGACAAGTGGGTATCCACAAGCAGATATGATTTGCTAAACAAGCTCAGGAAAGTGATGAGTGTGGTATATAAGGCTGGAGGTAAGTAATGTTGACAAAATATTATTAAAATATGACATTTCTATATTTATGTTAATAACTCAGAAATGGAACTTGTTGGGTTTGAAATATGCAAGCAGTAGGTGTAATAAAAATTACATGCAAGCGTTGTAAGCAATATGAACACATTCTCAGATATAAATGTTTGGTAAATCAGTTATGATTATCAGCAATATGTTCTTGTCTGCACAACATATCATAAAAGTGGTGAGATCTACAGCTGAATGGTGCCATGACAACATTAAGGCACAAAATTGTGATACTGACATCTAGCATCTAACATGCATGTCTGGCTTTGTTGATTAATATTATTGATCTGACATAATATGAAAATATTATATCTGTAATTTGCATTGATTATACAATATTACAAAACAGCAGTATCCTACCCACACTTGTAATAGATCATTTGAAACCCATTGAACAGATGAACAGATGTACTCATACCTTCTGTCTGTCTGCCATACATGGAAATATAATCCTTTGTTGGACTATAAAATTAGGAGTTTTTGCCAAGTAAAATGCCATTTTTGTTTCCTGTTTCTAACAATGAGCTTCTTTATATTACATTTTTGTAACTAGCATCATTTATAAGATATTTCAAACAATATAAGTTGTTTTTTTTTCGATAAAATGATTTGGGAAAAACATTGCTCTCAAGAATGGTTGGTTTCTTGGCTTTGAAAACTTTAGGAAGCAAGGTGTTGCTCAGAAATGAAGGAGTTAAGTTGAACAGTAATGTTACCAGGACAGCGGAACTTCCTTTTGACTAAGATAACTCGTACACATTTCAGCTGCTCATTCTGTTTTAGAATATTAACGATTAGATAGATTTTTAATATGCATGCAAAGATTGTGAAGTTATTCTTAATTTATGGGTAAGTACTAGACAATCAGTCTGCAGGCTATTACAAGCCTAGCCAACCCCCATTTAAAATTTCCCTCCTAGTCTCAAGGAGGGTAAGGCAAGATAGATCAAGGGAAAGTTTAATGTTGTGCATCCGTTATGAGAGATAATTATCTTGTCTCGGAATCTCTGTAGTCTTCTAGGTGACAGCAAAATGTAACTCAAGACCAGTATTTCCTGCCTTAGACACAATAATAGCAAGCACAATCATATCCTAATGTATGTCCCTCTAGACAGAATGTCTAAGATCATTTACCTCAATGTGGACCTCTGTCAAGTCGTAATCGTATTTAGCAGAATGGAGTGATATAAGAGTCTTTGTTGTGTCCCAGGCCCTCACTCCAGAAAGATAGGTAGCTGCCACTCTGTTCTTATCCAGCCCAGTTAGGGTGGAGTCTGTATGCCTTACAATAAAGTCACCTATTACTAAAACATTACCGTGGTTAGATGCAGTCTCACTGAGCCATGAGGGCTTGGAGTCAGCACCCTTGTGACTCTTAGAAGTATGTATACTGGCTGTGGTTGCGAAGGGTGAAGGTGATGGAGTTGGTGTTTGAAGGTTTGAGGTTTCTTAGACTTTAGGCTGGGAGACTTAGGCAGTGTTCTGTTAACAACCTCAGCATATGTTGTTTTAGTAGAAGTGCTCCATGCTTTGCTTACAGAGTGTGTTTTCATGTGACAAGCATGCGTCTGTGTTAAATAAATACTTACACCTCGCACATACTGAATCATTGTTTGGTAGCAATAGAGTTATTGGTAAGTATGACGCAGTTATTATACTGCCTCAAAATATCTAGTGCTGTTGGGCTGGCTACAGAGGGGCAAAAACTGAAAGTAATTCTGCATTTACCAATGCAGATGACGGGGTACAAAAAACAGGACAGGTTAATAAGTTACTCTTGGTATGAGACAGATGAAGATAACTGACTAGGATATGGCTAAAGGAGACAAGAATGAGCTGTGACCACTGCAGTAGTCACAAGTGCAAGAAAGCAATCATGGCAGCCTCTGCTCAACGAATAAGGAAATCAGTGATGGTAACAAGTTTAACCAAACAGCTTTACCCAGGCAGTGCAGCGGTGCAGCAGTTAACGTTGTCGCCTCACAGAAAGAGGCTTTCTGGTTCAATTCTCCGTTGGGGTACCTTCCATGCAGAGCCTGGATGTCCTCTCTACATTTGCATGCTGTTAGTGTGATCCCCGGTGTGAACTTTGTGTTACCCATCCACTCATCAATTTGCGAATAAATAAATAACTCCCAAACGCTAAAGGTGGTCTGTCACAAAAACAGTCAATATTAGCAGAAAAAAGACAGAAAATCCACCCAAGGATGGCCAATCAACGAAATCCACAAGTGTTCCAATTAAAATGTAATCTTTTAATACGAATAAAACTTTGACTTGAAAATAAAATGAAAAATAAAAAAGCTCAAAACTGTCCCTTGAAAATATCCGATAAGCGCTTTCGACTGTTGTCTTCCTCAGATTGCATGGGTTTCTTCCCACATTCCAAAAACATGCATCTGGAGCATTTCTCCCCAGGCCTCTGCTGAAAATAGGCTGTGTCCTAGTCCGACTTTCTCGGTTAACAAATAATAAATAAATAATGTGGTCTTTACCTAGCTAGTAAAAACAAAGAGCATCAGGTAGTCTAACTCAATGTATCTATGTGCAGTAACAGCTCTAGCTGCAGGTAATGTAAGTGATGAGTTTCGGTGCAATATCAATATAGCAGTCAGTCAAGTATTAAAGAATATCACAAAGGTAACCAAGTGCCGGCTAATGTAGTACTTTAGAGAGGTGTTTTTAAATACAACACTACAGAAATCAGTAACAAGCAGAATTGTAACAACAAAAAAGAAAATGAGCAAACAACACAGCCGATGACGTTTAATGTTCAAAATAAAATAAAATAAAGGTGAGCGCTTTTGTATATACAATACTTCTTCAAACCAACTGAGACAATGATTTCCCTGTGTGAAATAAGGCAATCATAAAATCAATTTCATTAGTACAACAAAGTTTCCCTTAGATGAATAGAATGCATTTTATGATAATTGTTCAGGACCTTTAATTCTTAATTCCTAGATTCCTTCACAGAAGTCTTTTCTTTCTTGGATAAAAGACTTGCCCAGAAGTATTAACTTGAAACAGTTCTTTCCAGATTACAGACACGTAATAGTTGCTTCATTTGTAATCTGGTTGCAAAATCTTTAACCATCATTGCTGCAGTCTAAATCCAGTGAAAGTCAACATTCCACTGACAGCTGATTGCCATTGTTACTGCAAGATAGCCATGTATTGTATTTGCAGTATTTGGATACATTTCTTCTTTTCATTGCACTAAATGAATTATGCTTTTACAAAGTATACGTCACATGTTGTACTTTACAGTGATTACGACTACCATGTGGAATGTACAAGGGACAGGGAAATTGGTTTTCTATCTCTATATATATCCTTAAATGAGTAGTATATGTGTGCTCGTGTGTGTAAGATCATTGTATCTGTGGGAAAAGTGATCCCTGAGGCACCATAATGTCGTTCTTTAAGTACAAATCCAGCTAGTAATACATTGGTGATCACATACGACACTGCAGATCACTTGGGTGTCAAATGCAGTTTGAGCACTCCTCTTTAGGAAGCTTTTACAACTAAATCGAAACACAGATTAAGCAGATTAACTGCTCAGGAGCATGTTTGTTTTACTGTTCAAAAATGAGGACTCGGTCTTCATTTGCAGCAATAGCAACTGCACAAAACATAGCAAAGCAAGCCCTTGGATTGCTAGAAGATGGATTATCCTCCCTTGACTGCAAATAATTGAACATGTACAGGGACATGCCAAGAATTGTCTCCATTCCTTGCTGATTTAATCAAACATTTGTATGCTTTCTATCCATCTCACCCCTTGACCACATGCACACATAGGCACAAAGTCTGATTGATGCAGATTTCAACAGAGCCATGTAAACCAGTATGGATCATAGAATGATCAGCCTTTGAACTAAAAGGCAAAGCCATTTATCCCTTGAGAAGCTTGCAACAGATATTGGTGAATATCTGGACACTCTTTATACCTTCATAAATGTCAGATATGTACATTTTCTGTTTTCATATCATATTAAAA
Source organism: Protopterus annectens (assembly GCF_019279795.1). NCBI lineage: Eukaryota > Metazoa > Chordata > Ceratodontiformes > Protopteridae > Protopterus > Protopterus annectens. The sequence continues at coordinate 704,590,994 of NC_056748.1, forward strand.
AGGCAAATTTTATGTTTCTTATTTCCAAATGTTTCCCATTGTACCAGTAATATTTTCATACATTATTTTGGTAGTTATATCTTCACTAGAGCTAGTTAATTTGTTCTATAGTAACTTAACTCTGCCCTGTGTTCAGTAAACTAGATTCCACCAACAACATATCAAGGAAGAGTTATCCACAGACACAGTAAAGGCTGTCTGTCACCTCTAAGAAAGCATGCAGGCCACAGTGGATTAACGTACCCTCTCCACAGTGGCGACCTCCACAGTCCAGTTTTACAGTGTTTGAACCAGCAAAGCCTTAAATGGAGAGATTATTGGGGGTATACTTTAATTTTTTAGGTAAGGTTATCACCATGGTCTTTTGAGAACCAGAGACTGTACAAATTGTTCATTAGCAAATGAAGAAATTAAGCTTTTGCAGATATGCCATATTTGAAAGCACTGTTTGCCCGTACTTAGTGAAGCCTCCCATGTGCTTGTTTACAAAAAAAGGATCACTAACAGCCCACCATTTAGCTTCATCCACAAGCCTCTATTTACACTGATTCACATGGACCTATTTCAGGCTCAGCCAGGTTAGATACACACTTGTTTCAGAAAAATATTAAAATAAACTAACAATGAAGATAGTATAGGATTGTAAAACAAAGTACAACATTCATAGCATAAGCAGTAAATATGTAAACATCTTTGCTGGTCCCTTACCCACCTCATTGTTGTTTAGCATCATTAGACAAGCCTAAGTGGCATGGTCTGTTAAGGGAGATGTGGCATAAATCGCCTTCTACTGGTGCTGTATGCCACCCAGAAGGATTAATGCTCAGACTCCTCATCACTAGTCATAGCAGCTACCTTCAATAACAGCTGTTATGTAATGTGTCCAAATATGTTTCATACCATGTGGGAGGATGAAAGGAGAGCTGTATGAGTGTGTACAGTTCTCATTGGTGGCAAGATCACCAGTGGAGTAAGATTTGTGTCTCTTATTTTTGTCTAAGTCAAATTCATCAGATAACCTTGTACAGGTTGTCAGGTGACTGATGATGACAACCCAACAGCTCACGTCTCGGGAACATTCACCTAGCAGATTACCCTGTTCAAACCTTATGTCAAGTCCTGCCTACTGTTGTCATTAACCCCACTATTCATATACTGTATTTTCTTTCATTTTCACCATGGATATTTGCTTCATGCAGCTACCTGCTGTGGCACTGAAGAGGACATTTTCACATTAAAACTTTCCATCAGTAGCCATAGAGATAGGATTTTAGTTTTCTCCTTTTTTTCTCAGCACTAGACATACTGCCTAGATGGAGCATGGAGGCAAATCCAGTTTTTCACTGACTAGCTGACTAATTTTGAGAAACAGTACTGAGCACTGTTGATGCTGTCTGAAGTACCTGCTAAATGTTTTATATGCAGCAAATGCAAAGAAATGATTGTCCCCTGGGGTGTCTTATTTGATGCTTGCATGTGCCAGCTCAGCACAGACAATAACTTCAGTTGCAATAAATATACCACAGTTGTCTGACAACAGAGGAAGGCCAGTCTGCAGACTTAACATTTAAAATTTTGAGCACGGAGGAGGAGTTGAATAAGTTTGATGTTTAATGGACACATCATAGTTTGATTCCAACAATCTCTACATGCATGTTGTGTGGCCTTTTTCATTTCCTGCACTCTTCCTTGTATTTCCTGGTTGTGGGTACAGTAGGCATTTTTACCTAATGCTCCTTGTATGTTTACAAAGCAAATATAAAAAGATAGTCGGTGATATTAGGGAATTAAAAAAATGTCAGTCTATGACAACTTAGACTCTGTAACAGGAAGAGTAAAGCAATGCCCCTGAAGAAGAAAAAAAAATTTCAGACTGCATTAAATGACAAAAGATATTTTATTTTATTTTATTTTATTTTATTTTATTTATTTATTTATCCTTTGATAACCTGGAAAGTCCGACTGAGCCAATGTCCTATTTTCAGTGGAGATGGTAGCCCAGGGAGAAAAGCTGCACAACAAATTCAAAAATATTTCAACATGTGACGAGAGAAGGCTAACTGCATTTGAGTAATATCATGAACCCCACTCCCCACCCCCCAAAAAAAGGGGGGGACTGTGTACAGTTCTTTAGTACGCATAATTTCAAGGGCACAGTATGGAGATAGTCTGCAGAGGTTATGTGAAGCAGTACAGATTCTGTGTCAGAATAAAATACTTATAGAGTTTATAAAAGCTTTATGTGTTTAGTGAAAAAGGCGAGCATAGCAAAACTGCTGACATGTTAATCAAAAATGTTCAACAGGTAACAGCTTTCAGAAAAACAAAAGATTTGTAGAAAGATGGCTGAGCATATTTTGAAGGTGGGAATTTATTTATATACATGTTCATTTATTTATTATATGTGTTTCTCTGAGTATCTATTTATTGACAAGCTTAGGAAAAGGGAGAAACATGACATGTCTGCAGTTAGTGTGGTTTGGCTTTATTGGCCTGAATGCACCAGTAAAAACTTAAAATGTAAACAGTGAAATGTCATGGGCATTCTGAAGCCACATAGCTGAAATGCTTGTATGTTCTTAAGGGGTCATTTGTGTATAT